>NC_083444.1:27225318-27525318 GCF_020745735.1 Hemiscyllium ocellatum
CGTCCTCCCCTCTCTCGCCCTCACCCTCCCTCCCCTCCCTCTCTCGCCCCTCACTCCCTCCCATCCCTCTCTTGACCTCGGCCCTCCCTCTCACTCCCTCCCCTCCCTCTCTTGCCGTCGGCCCTCCCTCCCTCTCCCTCCACTCCGTCTCTCTCCCTCCCCTCTCTCGCCGTCCGCTCCTCGTCCTCGGCCCTCCCCTCCCTCTCTCGCCCTTTCCTCCCTCCCCTCCTCTCTGTCGCGCTCCCCTCTCGCCCGCCTCCTCTCACCCTACCCTTTCTCGCCCTCCCCCTCTCTCTCGTCCCCCCTCTCACCCTCCCCTCTCGCCCTTTCCTCTCTCCCCTCTCTCGCCCTTCCCTCCCTCCCCTCCCCTTTCTAGCCCTCCTCCTCTCTTGCCCTTCTCTCTCTCGTCCTTCCCTCCCCCTCCTCCCCTCTCTCGCCCTCCCCCTCCCTCCCCTCCCTCTCTCGCCCTCTCACTCCCTCCCCTCCCTCTCTCGTCCTCGGCCCTCCCTCTCACTCGCTCCCCTCCCTCTCTCACCATTGGACCTCCCTCTCTCGCCCTTCCTCCCTCCCCTCCCCTCTCTCGCCCTCCCCCTCTTTCACCCTCCCCTCTCACCCTACCCTCCTTCCGCTCCCCTCTCTCACCCTCCCCTCTCTCGCCCTCCCCTCACTCTCTTCCTCCCCTCCCTCACCTCTCTCGCCCTCTCATCTCTCGCCCCCTCCTCCCTCTCTTCCTCCCCTCTCTACCTCCCTTGTCTCACCCTCCCCTCCCTCCTTCTCCTCTCTCACCTTCTCCCTCCCTCTCGACCTCCCCTGTCTCACCCTCTCCACCCTCTCTTCCTCTCCTCCCTCCCACCTCTCCCTCCCTTACCTCTCTCGACCTCTCTCTCCCTCTAACCCTCCCCGCCTTCCCTCCCCTCCCTTCACTCTCTCGCCCTCTCCTTTTCACCCTCCTCTCCCCTCCCTTCCCTCTCTCGCCCACCCCCTCTCGCGCCCTCCCCTCCCTCTTCTCCCCTCTCGCCTTCCCTTCCCTCCCCTCCCTCTCCCCCTCTCTCTCACCCTCCCCTCTCTCGGCCTCCCCTCTCTCGCCCCCTCCTCCCTCTCTTCCTCCCCTCCCTACCTCCCTTCTCTCGCCCTCTCCCTCCCTCTCGCCCTCCCCTGTCTCACCCTCCCCTGTCTCGCCCTCCCCTCCCTCACCCTCCCCTCTCTCACCCTCCCCTCCCTCGCTCCCCCTCTCTCACCCTCCCTTCCCTCTCTCGCACTCTCTCTCTGTCTCGCCCTCCCCGCCTTCCCTCCCCTCCCTTGCCATTCCTTCTTGCCCTCCCCTCTCTCGCCTTCCTGCCTCCCTCCCTTCTCTCGCCCTTCCCCCTTGCCCTCTCTCACCCTATCTCTCACCTTCCCCCCTCTTCTCCCTGCTCCTTCACTCTCTCTCCACTTTCTCTCACTCTCAACCGCCCTCAATCGATGCCTCTCTCTCTGTCTGCCCACGTCCCTCTGTTTCTCTCTGACTGAATCTCTCTCCCTCCTGTCCCACCCTCCCTCTCTCTCAGACTCACTCTTTCTCCCTGCTCCTTCTTTCTCCCTCTGACCCCGAGACTGGAGGTCGTGAGGCTGCGTGTGGTGGGGGTTGGGGTTGGTGAGATGGGGTACAGATGGAACTGCTGGAAGCAGGCAGAGACGGGCAGGACAGAGAGTATGAGGGTGAGGGGAAAGTGAAGAGTGGAGGCAGGTGGAGAAACCGGGGTTGGGGCGGTTGGTGTGAGAGGGAGAACGAGGGAAAGTGAAAGGGGGAGGTTGTGAGAAAGAGTGTGTGCAGGGAGAGAGAGGAGAAATGTGGAGTAAGAGTAGGGGAGGTGAAATGGGGAGGCCAGGTTGGAAAGGGGGTTGGGTGGGAACAGAGGGAGTTAAACCTCGCTCCTGAGCTCAGGCTGCAGTGCCCTCCCCTTCCCTGAGGACCAGGACTTGGAGCTGAGTCTGTCTCTCTCCAGCTCAGCTTCTCCAACACGAAGACACACAACAACATCGGTCACTCTGCTGCTCGGCACGCTTAAATCAACATTTTTATTGGTTACAAATGGAAGTGATGGATACAGTCAGTGGGATGGTGCCTTTTCTCACTGGCCCCTGAGTTGTGAGAAACATTGAAATGTTTCCCTGTAACCCCCATGTGGGATAAGGATGGACAAACCAGCGCTCCCCTCAGTCTGTTACCATAGCGACAGGCTGCTCCATCGCTGAAACACTGAACTGAAATGAGAAAATCCTGGATGGTGTGATTAATGAGGGAATTTGATGGATGGATGGATTTGGGTGAAGGGATATTTCAGCACATTCTTCAGCTGCTGTCTGAACTTAGTCTGGGTCACGGCATAAATCGCGGTGTTTGTGCAGCAACTGAGGAGCTGCAGCATGAAGCCCAATTCCCGCACCAAGGAATGGAGATACACAGACTCATACCCAAACCACCACATCCGGTACCATATAGAAAACAGCATTAGCGTTGACCATAACAGGATGAAATTGGCCGAGATCACAAACAGTAAAATGATGGATTTTTTTCGGTTTCTCATTTCAGTGTCAGACTGAGCGTCCCCATTGGTGTGAGCGCGGAGTCTCCTGCGGGCTCTGCTGGTCACTAAAATGTGTCTGACGGTGAGAACATTGAGCAGCAGAATCAGGAGAAATGGGACACACGGGGTTAGAATGTGGTGGAGGAACTCGATTGTGAGCCAGACAATGGAGGAACGAACATCGACTATTACAACACAAAACCAGGGCATGTTCACCAGCGAATACCGAGCCGTGAGCATAAAATACCAGAAAATGTTCTTTAAACAGCTCAGCACAGTCACTGCTCCCAGAACCACAGCCGCTGTTTTCTCACTGCAATATTTACTTTTCAGCTTCTGGCAACAAATGGCCACAAACCGATCAAAGGTGAAAGTGACGGTGAACCAGACAGAGCAGTCAGTGGCTGCATAAAGCAGGACGGTGTGGATATTACACACGGGGACGGAGTCCATCAGGAAATAAAACTGTTCCTCATAAACAATGGGAATGTGTCTCAGGATCAGGTCGAGGATAATGACCAGGAGATCCGCCGCTGCCATAGCCCCCAGGTAACGTCTGACACATGGAGACAATCCACAATCTTTATAAAGCAGGACGTAGATGGTCACTACGTTAACTGTGAGGAAGGAAAACAAACCCATTACGCATCAGCCTGGATGCAAAGGGACCCGTTTGATTGGGGACCCAGAGACATTTTCAAATGTGTCCCTGTATTCAGGGATTTATTAAAATAATTGGAGCTGGAATAACAAATGGGAAGGTCGGAATTACTGACAAAAATGTGACATAAACCACAAGAAACCCTCCCTCCCCAAACACACAGAGACACATCCATAAGGACAGATGGTTTCTAGAACATTCCCACACACTCGATCACTCGAGAGCAGAAACAGGTCACTCCTTCCCAGTTCCTAATACGGAGGGTGGGAACGTTGCTGCCCTGAAGGATTCTCTCCCAGTTTCCTGAATGCAAACGGAGTTTAGGAATTCCTGTATTTTGGTCTAAATTATGGTCGATCCTGTGTCGTGACGAAATATAAACGCATGGAAAACTTATTCACCCCTTTAACTGCCTGAGGGGCCTTCGGAACAGTGTCTCCTTCTCCCTGGAACGGGATCTCTTCCCTCGGGATCTTATCGTTTGTTAAATTCACTGACGTCCGACCGTTCACAAACGATGTCAGGGACAGAACGTTCCGGGGAGTGTCAGTTATAGAATGTCGGGGACAGAACGTTCCGGGGAATGTCAGTTATAGAATGTCAGGGACAGAACTTTCTGGAGAGTGTCAGTTACAGAAGGTCGGGAACAGAACTTTCCGGGGAATGTCAGTTATAGAATGTTGGAGACAGAACGTTCCGGGGAGTGTCAGTTATAGAATGTCGGGGACAGAATGTTCCGGGGAATGTCAGTTATAGAATGTTGGAGACAGAACGTTCCGGGGAGTGTCAGTTGTAGAATGTCGGGGACAGAACTTTCCGAGGAATGTCAGTTATAGAATGTTGGAGACAGAACGTTCCGGGGGAGTGTCAGTTATAGAATGTCGGGGACAGAATGTTCCGGGGAATGTCAGTTATAGAAAGTTGGAGACAGAACGTTCCGGGGAGTGTCAGTTATAGAATGTCGGGGACAGAACTTTCCGAGGAATGTCAGTTATAGAATGTCGGGGACAGAACGCTCCGGGGAGCTCCTTGACCTGTCCATCACCTTTGCCCCCTACACACCCCACCAACATGATGGACTGTCCCTGAACACACTCTAACATTAATGGGGTGAGAGACGGAGGGTCCAATCACAGGAATGGGAACTAAAGGCATTGCCAGATCAGCTGAAATGGTTAGACATACCACATTCTCAATCCACCTCACAGAAACAGCCCAGATACCGTAAAACCAGAGGAGATATCTGTTCATCGTGGAACACTGTGTAGACCCGGCCAGTGTACTCCTCAGTACAACCCAGCAATCTCCCGAGTGGAACACTTCACAGATCATGTCAGGGCACTTACCTTCAAACACAGACTCGACATCTGTGCACTATGGAAAGCTGGGATAGATGCTGGAATCTAAAGTGGGCAGGCAGGAAGCTGGGAGAACACAGCAAGTCAGGCAGCATCAGAAGGTGGAAAAGTCAACGTTTTGGGTGTAACACTTCTGCAGGAGACCCGAGGGAGGGCTACACCCGAAAAATCCAATTCTCCACCTGCTGATGCTGCCTGGATTGCTGTGTTTCTCCAGCAAGTACTCAGCCTGGGAAGCAGTGCAGACTACAACAGTGCACTGGTGTATAAAACCGAATCAGATATCTGTCAAGCACTGGCAGCTGTGCAGACACAACAGAGCACTAATGTGTGAACCTGAAACAAATATCTATTCAGCGCGGGGAGCTGTAAAGATCACATCAACCAGACAGTCTGACCATCACAGCGACCTGCGCAGTGATCACCTGTGAATTAATCTGTAAACCAGGTCCAGTTACCCTTCCAGCATGTAGGACTGTGTACCCGACTCCAGTGCATTGATCTGTAACCCAGGAGCAGTTACCCTCCCAGCATGTAGGACTGTGTACCCCACCCCAGTGCATTGATCTGTAACCCATGAGCAGTTACCCTCCCAGCATGTAGGACTATGTACACCACCCCAGTGCATTGATCTGGAACCCAGGAGCAGTTACCATCCCAGCATGTAGGGCTGTGTACCCCACCCCAGTGCATTGATCTGTAACCCAGGAGCAGTTACCATCCCAGCATGGAGGACTGTGTACCCCACCCCAGTGCATTGATCTGGAACCCAGGAGCAGTTACCATCCCAGCATGTAGGGCTGTGTACCCCACCCCAGTGCATTGATCTGTAACCCAGGAGCAGTTACCATCCCAGCATGGAGGACTGTGTACCCCACCCCAGTGCATTGATCTGAAACCCAGGAGCAGTTACCCTCCCAGCATGCAGGGCTGTGTACCCCACCCCAGTGCCTTGATCTGTTACCCAGGAGATTTTACCCGCCCAGCATGAAGGTCTGTGTGCACAACCCCAGTGCATTGATCTGTAACCCAGGAGCAGTTACCATCCCAGCATGTAGGACTGTGTACCCCACCCCAGTGCATTGATCTGTAACCCAGGAGCAGTTACCCTCCCCGCATGCAGGGCTGTGTACCCCACCCCAGTGCCTTGATCTGTTACCCAGGAGATTTTACCCGCCCAGCATGAAGGTCTGTGTGCACAACCCCAGTGCATTGATCTGTAACCCAGGAGCAGTTACCCTCCCAGCATGTAGGACTGTGTACCCCACCACAGTGCATTGATCTGTACACCAGGGGCAGTTACCCTCCCAGCATGTAGGACTGTGTACCCCACCCGAGTGCATTGGTCTGTTACCCAGGAGCAGTTACCCTCCCAGCATGTAGGACTGTGTACCCCACCCAAGTGCATTGGTCTGTTACCCAGGAGCAGTTACGCTCCCAGCATGTAGGACTGTGTACACCACCCCAGTGCATTGATCTGTAACCCAGAAAGTTACCCTCCCAGCATGTAGGATTGTGAACACCACCCCAGTGCATTGATCTGTAACCCAGTAGCAGTTACCCTCCCAACATGTAGGGCGTTGTACACCACCCCAGTGCATTGATCTGTAACCCAGGAGCAGTTACACTCCCAGCATGCAGGACTGTGTAACCCACCCCAGTGCATTGATCTGTTACCCAGGAGCAGTAACCCTCCCAGCATGTAGGACTGTGTACCCACCCCAGTACATTGATCTGTAACCAAGGAGCAGTTACCCTCCCAGCATGTAGGATTGTGTACACCACCACAGTGCATTGATCTGTAACCCATGAACAGTTACCATCCCACATGTAGGACTGTATACACCATCCCAGTGCATTGATCTGTAACCCAT
Organism: Hemiscyllium ocellatum; assembly: GCF_020745735.1. NCBI lineage: Eukaryota > Metazoa > Chordata > Chondrichthyes > Orectolobiformes > Hemiscylliidae > Hemiscyllium > Hemiscyllium ocellatum. Next base: position 27,231,779 of record NC_083444.1, read on the forward strand.
GAACAGTTACCCTCCCAGCATGTAGGACTGTGTACAGCACCCAGTGCCTTGACATGTAACCCAGGAAGGTACCCTCCCAGCATGTAGGACTGTGTACACCATCCCAGTGCATTGATCTGTAACCCAGGAGCAGTTACCCTCCCAGCATGTAGGACTGTGTACACCACCCCAGTGCATTGATCTCTTACCCAGTAGCAGTTACCCTCCCAACATGTAGGACTGTGTACACCACCCCAGTGCATTGCTCAGTGACACTATGTTAGATCCCTGCTCAACGTGGGGAATCTTGCAGCCCATGTTGAAAGTGAATTATGTACAGCTCCCACTCACTTACAGCTCCATATCTATATTGTACCATGACAGGGAGGTGCTGTGGGTGTGAACATCACTGACATAGAGAGACGGGGGGAATCAGTTTAAATATCACCACATGGGATGGGTTTGTGGTATAGACGGAGATGTGGAGACTGAGAGACAGTGTCATGGACGGATGTGTTCCCAGGTTTCAGAATGCTGAAATGTAGACACTTCAATCGCATCCTGTAACATGGGCCAGTCTTCCCAGGAAAGATGGGAAATGGGAGATTGGTGTGAAGTCAGATGAGCATTTTTTCTGCGTCTTTGTAACTGGAATTGGTTTCAACAGAATCTATGAGTCATTGGGCAGATTCTAACAATAATTTATCTTTGTTTGATTTTCCTTAAGTGTGACAGAGGGATCATCCGCACGAGGCCGAGCTAATTTCCTGTTAATATCTTATCGAACTCACCTCATCAACTACCCATCCCACCCCATGGTGCCCCTCTCATTCAATACCAGCCTGTAATACCAGCATGATTCTTCACCCATCATGGCTGGAGGGACTCACCATCGGCCGGGTGCCCCTGTATATTCTGTGACCCCTGACACTGGTGTCATCTTTGAAAGGCCAATGGGCACACGATTGACCTTTCTCAGTTTGGAGCTGCCCTGCACAGTTTACCTCGAGCATGGCAGATAAGGGGCAATTACACAACGGTTTGTCGACAGGGGCACGGAGGTCCTGGTGGATGGGCTAGTACAGAGGGGGACCATTCTCTTTCCAGAGGGGGCCACACCACCAGACCCACCAAGAGTGGTCTGACTTCACTACCCAGCTCAGTGCAGTATCTGTGGTCTGAAGAAATGTCCAGCAATACAGGACAAGCATCAATAACCTTCCCCACTCTGTCAGGATAAGGGTCACTGTATTCTCTCTGCTCCCTCACACTCATGGTATATCCATTATAGCACTGACCCCCGAATAAGGCTCATGCTCCAACACTCTCACTGCTGCATGCATCATCTTCCCACTCTCTCTCCCTCCCCCGCCCCTCCACTTTACCCTCCCCCACTAATAACACTGCATGGATACAACACCGTGGACTGACTCCCTCTGGACCCCTCACCATGACCCCTTCCCCCACCTACACCAGCACTAACAGCAGGACCACCCACTCCCACCCTCAGTCCATCCCTTCCTCCCATTCCAGGAGAAACAGCCTGGAATAAGACAGAAAGGGCCAACCGGGTGGTGGAGTGCCCGATATCCGTTCCCTCACCCCCTCCCCCCCCCACGTGGGTAGCATCTTGTAGAGCCGGAGAGGACCGGGACGCCTCGTGTGGGGATTCTGAAACATCCACGTCCCACCAATCGCGTAAGGAGCAATGTTCAGTGAAGGGCAATTCTCATTTTAAACCCACTGGCAGCTCCGTTTCCCCCAGGCACAACTTAGAAGCTGTGGCCCTATTGCCATCTCCCTTTTGTGTCGAGCTCGTACAAATGGTATCCCCATGGTGTCGGGGGACAGGAGGGTGGGCTCACAACACATCGTCACCACCACCTCCCAGGAAGGGAGCACAGAGACTCCCTCCTACACCTCCCCCTGTAAACAGCTCAGATACTGAAACTAATCTGTGATAGTTCCTGCTCTCCCCACTTGTCTTGACATCTTCAATAATCTGTGCTCATATACACCCAGCGCTCTCTGCTCGTGCACCCCCACTATAATGGTACGGCCTGTATTAAACTGCCTTTCAATGTCCTTTCTATCACAGTACATCACCTCACACAGCTCTGCAGTGATCCCCATCTGCCTTACACCTGAACACTGCACCAATATATCACTGGCGTGTTAGGAGTTCCACACTGTCCTCCATAGACTTCATAATTCTTCCAGGTTCGGTACCATTTACACACATTAAGATTGTCATAGTGTCACAGTCCCCATGAAACAACTGAAATCCTGCCCCCCCCACACACGAGTGTGAGCAAGTGAAATACTGATATATTCCCATGGACAGAATCGAATAATGACATACTGTCAATGGAGCAACAAAAATCCTGACACATACGAAACAGAGTAGATGAAATATTGACAACCCACAGAGCAAGAGAAATCTGGATAGGTTCCACTTGTCTATATTCATCAGGGTATAACGGGATGAAGTTGAAAGTGTGTACTGTAGCTTTAAGAGAGAGTGAATGCTGCTCTGAACTGAGAGCTTACAAGTACCTGTGATATGAGAGGATGGCAGACCCAAAAACAGTATATCGCTATAGAGCTGGAGTCGGGTTATAAGCGGTTAAGAGGAAGGGGCTCCCAGAGTTGTGAATAGTTGATGTAAAATGTTCACTTTCAGAGTTAAAAAATAAATTGATGTTTTTATTTAATCATTGGAATTTGGCAGATCTGTCACTCATATTTTAAAAGTTTACGAGGCAAATTGAGCATTTCTTTATGTTTCATTTAACTTGTCAGATGAGCTTCACGCAGTGTCCTAACAATTATTGTGTGTATCTGTGTGTGTCTGTGTGGGGCAGGTCTGGCTGTCTCTGTGGTGCTGAAAGTGATACAATGCCACCCTCTGCTGGCCACCACACGCCACTGAACCGGCATTGGCAGAGGGTGAAAACCAACAGGATCTATTCAGAGAGGGAGAGCGGGAGGGCAGCTGCTCACAGCACCATCCAAACTGATGCCTTATCCATGTACTGATCTAAATGTCCTTTAAACGTTGTAACTGTCCCTGCTTTCACCACTTGCTCAGGAAGTTCATTCCACACACAAGCCAGCTTCTGTCTAAAATAATTACCTCTCATGACTTTTGTAAATCTTTTTCCTCGCACCTTAAAATATCCCTCAGTTTTGAATCCCCAACTCTCGGGAAAAGACATCAGCCCTTCAGCTTATCTGTACCCCTCCCCCCATTATTTTATAAACCTTTGTAAAGTTGCCCCTTACTCTCATACTGTCCAGTGAAACAAGTCCCAGCCTATTCAGCCTCTCCTTGTAGCTCAGTCCCTCCATTCCCAACAACATTCAGGTTAATCTCTTCTGAAACCTCTCCAGCTTAATAATATCAAGGTCAATACTATCAAAGTGAATAGTCGTGGCGTTTTCTAAGGGTATGGGGAGTCCAAAACTAGAGAACATAGCTTTAAGGTGAGAGGGGAAAATTTTAAAGAGACCTAAGGGCCAGCTTTTTCATCCAGAGGGTGGTGTGCCTATGGAATGAGCGGGCAGGATGTCGAGACTGGGCACAGTATTCCAGGAGTGGTCTCACCAATGTCCTGTACAACCTCAATATGATGTCCCAATTCCAATACTCAAAGGTCTGACCTTCGAAGACAAGTGTGCAAAACACCTTCTTAATCACATTATCTATATGAGATGCAAACTTTAAAGAATTATACATGACGGCCTAAGTCTCTGTTATACAGCACTGCCAAAGGCCCTACTTTGAATTGTATTGGTTTTGCTCTTGTTTGATTTACCAAATCCAATACCACACATTAATTCAAACTAAACTCCATCTGCCACCCCTCAGCCCAGTGCGTGATATTACCACCTCCTCACCTTCCCCGTTTAATTTTAAAATTCCCTTATCCTCTCCAGGATGCCTGCACACTCCGGCCTTGATTTTCACAAAGACCCTGAGCTTGGTTTGCCTTGTGTGGTTAGGGGGAGGAGGGATGGATTGCAGACACTGTTAGTGGGGAGGAGAGGCTGGACAGTAACCAGCGGCCAGGAAGAGGGCAGTCGCACTTTAGAGGTGGGTAATAGTGATCAGTGTTTTGGGACCAGAAATTAAGCTCTTCCGTCGTCTCTGGTAGTCAGTAATAAATATCCATTTGAGACCCGTCATTGGGCAGAGTGTGTCTGCAGGATTTCTTTCCAAAATATTGCAGACGACAGATAATAGTGATTAATCAATGGCATTGCACGTACACTCAATATCCTACAGTTGAGACAACTGTTGTATTGTAGCTCAGTAATGGTAACCTGATTATAATAAATCCACACCGAGCTGAAAGTGGGCACTAAACTTTGACCCAAAATCTGGGTATGTTAGTGTAGTGGGTAGTTTCCCTGTTTCTGAGCCAGAACTCTGGATTTGATTCCAATTCCTGAACGTGTGTGATAGTGTTCCTAGCTCTGAACTCGAAGGCCTGGATTCAAGTCCTGCCTGTTGCAAAGGTATGTCTCAGCATGTCAGGATAGACTGATGAAAAAACACACAGGAGAATAATGTTACAGCTTTCTGGGTATTGCTGAGTGAAGCTAGTGTCCCTACCTGCGGGCACAAAGGTCAAGATGTAAATCCCACAGAAGTGTCTCATGATACATCTGAACAAACTGATTAAAATGGATTTACAATTGTGAGTTGATGGAGAAGGAAGAGGTGTCAGTATTGCATTTTAGAATGTAGGCCCAGGATTATTAAAAGTACAGACATTCGTCTTGATTGGAGTCACATTTCGCAGCAGTAAAGGTTTATAAAATCAGAACGGTCATGGATAGGGTGAGCAGTCAGGATTTTTCCCCAGGTTATGGGCGTCCAAAACTAGAGAGCATTGTTTGAAAGTGAGAGGGAAAAGGTTTTGATGAGGCCTAAAGGGCACCATTTCATGCAGTGAGTGGTGTGTGCATGGAATGAGCTGCCAGAGGAAGTGGTGGAGGCTGGTACAACTACAGCATGTAAAATGCATCCGGGTACTGACAGACCTGCCGAACCTTTCCAGCAATTTCTGCATTTGTTAAAAAATGCATTAATTTTAACACAGGTATTCTGAATAAATTAAATATTTTATTTTTTAATGATGCAGGGCCATGTAAACATATTTCAAATCAGTCAAGACCATTTTCTGCTCAGGGTATGGCTCTGTGTATGACAGCAGCATCGATGCACCGACATGGAACAGGGAATGTGATGGAGACATAGTTTGGACAATGTACAAGGAGACCTCACATGGTCCAGTTTGGGAGAGGATGACATTACTGTGTGATTCAGCTCAGAGAGGGTGAAAGTGTAACCTGCCTGAGAAGGAATGGCCTATTACACTCTCTCTCCTTCATTCCTCATCAAAACAATGTGTGCGAGCTAAAAAAAACTCTACAGTCATCGTTACTTTTATACAATCACTGCAGTGTTGAAACAGGCCCTTCGGCCCAAGAAGTCCATACCAATCTTCCCAACCCATTTTCCCATATTTTCTCCTGATTAATGCACCTAACCTAGAATTCCCTGAACACTACAGACAATTTAGCATGACCAATTCACCGAACCTACACAGTTTGAGCTGTGGTAGGAAACTAGATCACCCATTTAGAAGCTCATACAGACAAGGGGAGAATGTGCAAACTCCACACAGACAGTCACCCAAGGCTGGAATCGAACCCAAGCCACTGCAGCTGTGAGGCAGCAGTGCTAACCACCGTGCTACCCTTTGGGTGCTCCCTGACCAGAATTCACTGGAATCTCCTCAGCGCGTAAAGCAAAGGGAATTCAGACAAATCCAACTCTCCCAGCATGAAATTCCATTGCTAGCAGCTGTGTGAGTACAACATCTTCAGAAGCAGAATAACGTTTTGGCCAATCTCGCAACTTTTCCTTTTGTCATGAGTTCCAATAATATCTGGACAAAGTTCTTTCAAATTAAATTGCAGAAATTTTGTTAATCTCTGTGTGTGTGCGTATGTGCGTATGTGTGTGCGATTGTTTGTGTGTTTGTGGGTGTGTGTGTGTGTGTGTTTAGAAAGGGAAATATTAGTCCATTAGACATATGAGTGGAAGTAAGGCCATTCGGCCCGTCGAGTCCACTCAGCCATTTAATCATGGCAAATGGGCATTTCAACTCCACTTACCCGCATTCTCCCGTAGCCATCAATTCCTTGTGACATCAAGAATTTATCAAGCTCTGCCTTGAAGTCATTTAGCGTCCTGGCCTCCACTGCACTCTGTGGCAATGAATTCCACAGGCCCACCACTCTCTGGCTGAAGAAATGTCTCTGCATTTCTGTTCTGAATTGACCACCTCTAATTCTAAGGCCTAACGTAAACAATTTCTTAGCGTCCACTCTTTCCAAGCCATTGATTATATATTTGCAATACCCAAACAGTTTGCCATTCATCATTCCATCATAGTTTGAGTAACATTGCTCTGGATCAGAAACGTGTTGTTTTAGCAGATAAAAGAAACTAGCCTGACTTGTTCCTAAAACTGACCCTGACCCAATCTGAGACCAATATCATCGGTCATATCACCGACCTGGTTACATTTAACATTTGTTATGAGCAGTGGAGGAGTGGGACTAGAAAGGAAACAGTGACCCAAAAAGCCAGGGAACGATAGACCGGTGAGCCTGATCTCGTTGATGGAGGGGATTCTGATAGCATTTACATACATTTGGGAAGGCAGGGGCTGATCAGGGGTAGACAACGTGGCTTTCTGTATGGGAAATCATGTCTCATTAATTTGATTAGATTACGTCCAGTGTGAAAACAGGCCCTTCGGCCCAACAAGTCCACACCGACCTGCCGAAGCGCCACACACCCATTCCTCTACATTTACCCCTTTACCTAACACTACGGGCAATTTAGCATTGCCAATTCACCTAACCTGCACATTTTGGACTGTGGGAGGAAACCGGAAAACCGAGAGGAAACCCACGCAGACAATGTACAAACTCCACACAGACAGTGGTCTGAGGTGGGAATTGAACCCAGGTCTCTGGCGCTGTGAGGCAGCAGCACTAACCACTGTGCCACTGTGCCACCCTTAATTTGGTTGAGTATTTTGAAGAAGTGACAAAGAAGATTTATGAAGGCAGTTTGGTAGACATTGTCTATATGGACTTCAGCAAGGTGTTCATTTAAAGAAAAAAGTGCAAAGAAAATTTTACAGCCCAGGAACAGGGCCTTCGCCCTCCAAGCCTGAGCCGATCCAAATGTACTGTCGAAACCTGTCGGTCAATTGCTAAGCAACTGTATCCCTCTGCTCCCCACCTACTCATGCATCTTTCCAGACGCATCTTAAATGTATCTACCGTGCCTCCCTCTACCACCTCTGCTGGCAACGTGTTCCAAACGCCCACCACCCTCTGTGTGAAGTACTTACCGTGCGTATCCCCTTAAACATTCCACCTCTCACTTTGAAAGCATGACCTCTCGTTATTGAATCCTTCACCCTGGGAAAAAGCTTGTCTCTGTCCACCCTGTCTATACCCTTCATGATTTTGTAAATCTCAATCAGGTCCCCCCTCAATCTCTTTTTTCCTAGAAAAAATAAACCGAACCTACTCAGCCTCTCTTCATAGCTAGTATTTCATTCTAATTGGTAGACAGATTAGTAAATTTCAGTCACAAGAGATACAGAGGAAGCGAGTCACAATTGGCTTGAAGGAAGACGGATATTTTTCAGACTGGAGGCTTGTGAGCAGCAGTGTGCTGTAAGAATCAGTACTGAGTTCACAACATTTCATCATGTATGTAAAGGATTTAGATGTGAATATTGGGGCTATAGTTAGTAAGATTACAGATTATGTCAGAAAGGTGGTGTAGTAGATTATCTCAGAGGACAACGAGACCACACTTAGATGGGACAAAGGGGCAAGGAGTGACAGATGAAGTTTAATTTAGATAAAGACGAGGTTTGCAGTTTTGGAAAGGCAAATCAGGGCAGGAATTATACACTTAATGGTAAGTTCCTGGGGAGTGTTGTCAAACAAATGGACATAGGGCTGCAGGTACATTTTTCCTTGAAAATGGAATCGCAGGTAGACGGAGTGGTGCTGAACATATTTGGCACATTTGCCTGAATCAGTCAGAACATTGAGTATAAGAGTTGTGGTGGCATGTTCCATCTGTACAGGATGTTGGTGAGGCCACTTTAAGAATATTGCGTACAACTCGGTTGTCTGCAGAAAAGATTTACACAGAAGTCCCAGGACTGGGGTTTTGAGCTTTAGGGAGAGGTTGATTAGGTCGAGGTGTTTCCCCCTGGAGTTTCAGAGGCTGAGGGGTGACATTATAGAGGTTTATAAAACCATCAGGGGCATGGATGTTCTGAACAGACACGTTCTGCTCCCCAGGGTAGGGGAGACCAGAACAAGAGAGTATAGGCTGAAGACGGGAGGGCGAATGATTTAGAAGGGACCTGAAGGTAAATGTTTCACACAGAGAGTGGTGTGTGTACAGAAAGTGCTGTCAGAGGAAGTGGTGAATGCGGTTACAATCGCACATTTAAAAAGTATCTGAAAGAGGAGGAATATTGGCCAAATACTGGCAAATGGGACTGGATCAGATTTGATATCTGATCGGAGTGAACAGATTGGACTAACGGGCCTGTTTCTGTTCTGCATGACTCTCTGATTCTATAAGAAGGATGACGAATAATTCTGAAAGATCTTTCAAGTGGGAATTCTCTTCACTGGAAGTTTATCCTGCCTCTATGGTCACATTGATTGAAAGCTGCATTAGTTAAATATTTGACAGAGAAGTGAGTCATGGATAATGGGACGCAGACAGGAAAGTGGGGCTGAGTCGCCAACCTGATCAGCCACAATCTTAGTGCCTGGTGGAGAAGGTTCAAAGTGTCAATGACCAAATCCTGCTCCTCAGTTCCATGTTCCTGTGATCCATTCAGCCCCTCAAACTTACTAGACAGGAGCAGTTGGAGGTTACCTCCTGCTATAAATTGGTGCACAGAAACAGAGGAGGCCATTCAGCCCCTCAGGACTGTCCCACATGCTTTGAGGCGATTTGGCAAATATAATTGGAAAGCCCAGACTGGGTATGAACGAGGCCCCTCATCTCTCTTTACAGAGCTTCCCCTCTCTGAAATTTGTGCTCCATTTGTTGGTCATGTTGTAGACCCAGTTTATCTGTGAATGCAGGTCCCATACCTCACCCAGTGATGGCTCACAAAATCCCCTGGTCTCCCTGACGGCAACATTCAATACCACAACATTCATGAAAATAACACCCACTAACTTTCCAATAACAGAATGTGAGAACATCAGAAACAGGGACAGGTCATTCACTCCCCAAACCTGCCTTGCCCTTCACTAAGATCGTGGCTGATCTGCTCTCGGTCTGAAATCCTCTTTCATACCCAATTCCTCATAAGCCTCACCTCTCTGACAGGTCAATATCCATCTACTGCCTCTTCAAATACTTTCAGTCATCGAGCTCCCCGAACACTCTTGAGAAGAGAAACCCTGACATTCAATCCCACCTGTTTGAAGAAAACCCTTGCTGCTCCTATACCATGGCCTATTGATATGAACAAAAGAGGTTGACACAAGGGATCAGGTAAAAATGACTGGCCCTGATATCAAGGCTTCTGTTGACTTCTGTTGACATCAAGGAGCTTAACAAATCTAAACATATTGGGAATCAGAGAAAACTATCCAGTGTTTGGAGTCAAACATGGCACAAAGGAAGATGTTCATCATCTCAGTCCTGGGTCACCTCTGTGGGAGATCCTCAGGGTAGCTTCCTCTTCACAAACAGCTTCAGCTGCTTCATCAATGTCTCCCCACCCTCACCCCCACCCTCCCCACCATAATATCCGAAGTGGGGATGGTCACTGAAGATTCCACAATGTTCAGAACATTTTGTCCCCCGTCAGCTCCTGAACTGGTCTGTGTCCATGTGCAGCAAGACCTAGACACCACTCAGGCTGTTAACGTGTCTGTAACATTCATGTAACAGCACTGCCTATTAGCACAGTAAAATAAGAGGTCATTCAGCAGCTCACGCTGGTTTCACCGGGATATGAGGAAGTCATTCAGCCCATTGACACTATTGGAGAAGAACATTTAGGGCCTCCAGCCTATTACTCAGGAAGAGAAGGAGTCTAGTGTGATGGGCTAAACGAGAGCCCCTTGAAAATATTTGAAGACAGTAGCCGAGGCTCTAATGTTTTCTTATTTAAAGGAAATGTAAAGTGTCTGTTCCAGATGCAATGTGACAGGTCAAACTACTCGGTGTGAAGCAAAACATCATCTACTTAAAAACGAAAAATAAAATGAAATCAAAGAAAGAGGAATCTAGAATAACTTAATTCTATTGGCCAAGTTAACAGAATAATAGATCTAGGAACTATTACTAATGAACTGTTCCAATAAACACAGCCCCTGGCAAAAAGGAATATTCAGACACAGATTGTCACAAATATTTCTCCAATCCAGGAATGAAAAACAGCATCAAGAGAAAATTCAGAGAGAGTAGCAGCCAGGAGACTGAAGCTTCCAACTCTGTGGAGACCCCAATAGTTTCTGATGTTACTGAGAAACCAAAACCCAGAGATCCTAATCTATGAGAGCTGGCCACACCCATTCAGGCTGCATTAAAATAAATACAAGGCCTCCCTCGCTGTTTACTCAAGTGGCCTTAACTAGCCAGCTTGGGAACGGTCGTTCAATCTCTCTCTTAAAAAAAAACCAGGACAAAATAACCTCTTAAAGCTGCAGCATCATCACACTCATCAGCACATCGAGGTCTCAAACAGGAACCAGAGATAACCAATCAGTGCCTTGATCCTGTCCAATCGGACGAGGAAGAAGCCATTCAGACACTTGGGTCACTTACACAGGAACAGGATGAGGCCATTCAGCCCCTTGAGTCACTTACACAGGAACAGTCGGAGGCAATTCCCACCTCAATGCACTTACACAGGTACAGAATGAGGTCATTGATGCTGATTCCTGATGAACGGCTCATGCCGAAACGTCGATTCTCCTGCTGTGCTTTTCCAACAAACCACTTTCTACTCTGATCTCCAGTATCGGCAGTCCTCGCTGTCTCCTAACTGATGCTCTATTGGAGCAGAAGCTGCACAAACAGACTGCTCCACGTTGTTCCTCGTAGCTCCGTCTGTCATAATACACACGTGGGACTTTAACGTGGTTTTCTAGTGGTGAGGAGGGAAGCCATATGTCTTGTGTGAAGTCTCAAGAAGGCACCTTCCATCTCCGAGAAGCCAGCCTGGTGTTCTCGATGTAGGGCGGAAGCTGGTGGGAATGGCTACCTGTTTCAGAATGAAGGTATTGTGGCTGCTGTTGGCAATTGTGAATACCATAACGTTCAGTACGGGTTCACACGCCGACTGCACAATAACGTGGGGAGAGTTAATTTAGGCATATAAACTAATAGGAAAGTCACGTCGGACCGATGAATGGACTCTCTAAGTTCAAATAATGCGGATCTTGTTCATGTTGATCTTGTCTAGTGCACGTCCTGTTCAGTGTAACCTGTATGCCTTACTCTGTCCAAGTCTATTTCCACCCTATGATCTGTCTGGCCATGTTTACTATGACCTGCCTCCACTGCTCATAAATAAAGTGTTTCCCTGTACTGAGCTACACATGGCAATAAATCAAACCAATCAATCCCGGGTAAAGTATGGAATTTCTCACCCTATCAATGTCTCTTTTGGAAGTAAGTGATCGCTCCAACTCCTCGTGTTTCAGCATCACCATTTCTTCGTCTCTCACAGCTCTACAGATTAAACACTCAGCTTCTTTACTCTATCCTCATGTTACCGTGTCCGTGGTAAGGAGATAATTCCTTACAAAGGTGATCAGATCTGTAGAGAGTGCCCCAAATGGTCTCTCAGCAAGGCCCTACAACAGCAGGAAGATGGCATTATTTATGTACTCGAATCATCTTACAGTGAAGGACAGCCTAGCATTGACTGCACCCATTACTTACACAGGGTTTGATTCAGAGCAGTCAGCATAGACTTGTGAGTGGAAGATCATGCTTCCCAAATGTGGTAGAGCCCTTTTGTGAAGTGACGAACAAGGTTGATGAGGGCAAAGCGGTAAACGTAGTCTCTGTGGATTCTAGTAAGGCCTTTGATAAGGTTCCACATGGCAGGCTGCTCTGGAAGGTTCCACCACGTGGAATGCTGGGGGAACAGGCCAATTGGATGTACAGTTGGCTTGATGGTAGGAAGCAGAGGGTTTAGTGGAAGGATGCTTGTCAGACCGGAGGCTGGGTCCATGGCTGTTTGTTATCTATGATTTGGTTGAGAATGTACACGGTATGATTAGTATGTTTACAGATGACACTAAAGTAAGTGGGATCATGATCAGTGAGGAAGTTTATCAGAAATTGCAGCAGGACCTTAATCAGGTGGGGAAATGGGCCGAAAAATGGCAAATGGAATTTAATATAGATGCGTGACGTCTCGCATTTTGGAAACTCCATTCAATATAAGAGTTTCATGGTGAATGGGAGGGCCTTAAGGGGTGCAGTGGGCAGAGAGACCTTGGGGTTCAGGTGCACAGTTCCCTGAGAGTGGAGTCGAACACTGGGACAACACTACTATTATAGGACAAGCCAAACAGAGAACAGCCAGGGAAATCCTAGAGGAATGGCATTCATCAACAGATTCTATCAACAAACACATAGACCTGGACCCAATATACCAACCACTGCAGCGGACAGCAAGAACTGACAACCGGAAGCAGCAGATTCAAACCACTATAAATGCTGGAGGAAAAGTCACAGAAGCCCTTCACAGGAGACTCCCAAGCACTGAGGATGTCACCTAGACAGGGGACGAAACGTCTGCAACACAAATTCCCAGCTCGGCGAACAGAACCACAACAACGAGCACCCGAGCTACAAATCTTCTCACAAACTTGCTGCACACCTATAAAACACTGGAATAAGTCAAATCCTATCTACAGTTTTTCCATAAAATCCGTGATAACACATCTGCTATCACATTTTAAGATCCACAGCATGTATATTTTGTAAGTTTAATGTCAGTAAGATAAGACTCAAATGAAATACTCTCATATTCTGGTCTTTAAATATTCCAAAAAAAAATGGGAGAGGTTTGTCTTTGCCCACAACCATCTCCGGCAATTCGTTTGTCACATAAACATTAATCATTGTCACGCCAGTGCGAAACTTAATCATTCTTGTTCAATAATGGAGGTTTTGTATTTTTTTTTAATGGCGGATACTGAGTTTTTTCAACAACGAGCCAATTGGCCATTCAATTCCATCATCATCTTTCTGTATCAATACATTTCCTACCCCTATATCCCGAGCATCAAACACAATTGTCAAAGGGTTTCAAAATACTTGGTGTAGGTAAACTGGTGCGGGGTGATTAATCCTGCTTTAAAATTCTGAAATACCTCCTGGCATTGTTCTGTCCACCACAATTCTGTGTTCTTCTTTAATAAATCCATCAGTGGTGCCAATTCACAGCTGAAGTTTGCAACAAACTTCTGATAGAATCTACTCAGTTCCAAAAATTGAACTTTCTTGGAGGATGGTCGTGGAAATTCCTCAAATCCCTTCGTCTTTGTGTTCCATGGGGTCAATCTTCCATGTCCAATGTAATGTCACCAGAACGTCACCTCTGCCTTCGTGAATTCTGTTTTCTTTAAACTTCTTACTAAGTTTGCTTCTTGTAATCATTCAACATGCTCTGCCAACTGTAACACGCGAGCTTTCAATCACTCGCTGAAGATCACGACATCATCCAGATAAACTGCACAATTTGTTCATCTGGCCACAACTCTGTTCCTGAGTCTTAAATGTGGCTGGTGCATTATTCATCCATATAAAACACTCGATAAAGTTTTTTGCCATCTCCAGTATCTTAACTAGATAGCTTAATGAATCAACATGTTGTTTTAATTTGAAAGGGGCCACTAAACCTGGCTTTGAAGGGATTTCCTACAACTGGTAGCAATAATAATACATTATCCCCACGGGAAATCCTCAAAGTTTCAGAGTTTTTATCTGCCACCTGCTTCAATCTGTGATGCGCTCTTCAGATACTATTGAGATAACTCACCTACTCCATCTACACTCTCCTTCACCTCACACACATAATCCTAGTGTGAGATTTCTGACTTCGGTCCTGTCAATTTATATTTAATTAATTTCATTGGCCTCTCACTTCACAAACGAATATTAACTCAAAGGAAGTATTTGGGGCTTCTCTAATGGCAAACAATATAATGGGACACCTTTATTCCAATCATCCTGGTAATCATAACAGTACGCTGTTAACATGGACTTCAGCGTCTGATGCTAACTTTCCAAGGCTCCCAGGGATTCAGGATCTGACGCACTTGATTTAAACTGCTGTATGCTGAACCTATCCAGCTGAGTGGTAAAATGTTATCCTTGGTCTGACTGAATCTTACTGCATAGCCCACAGTGAGTAAAGAAAGCTACCAACCCCTCCACCTCCCTTCTTAACTAACACTCCTGAATGGAATTGCCTCTGGAAATCTGGTAGACGCATTCATCATGGTCAGCAAATATAGTTTTCCACTTCTATTTTAGAAAGGGAAGCTACACAATTAATCATAACCCACGTGAAATGTTCTGCGAATGCAGTAATTGGCAAGAAAGGTGCTGGTTTTATTACTGCTTGTTACTTACCTCCATTTGGTATGTATGTCATGTACAAAAAAAGTTAACTATGTCCTTGTGCATTCCAGGCCACTAGAAATGCTTCTGTACATTAGCCTGAGTCTTCTGTACACCTAGGTGACCGCCTGCAATTAATTTATGAGCTACCTATAACATTGTATACTACCGGTAACACAATCTGGTGCACTTCGGTCCATTTCCCTTCTGCAGTAACCTATCAGGCTCTCCCTTTTAATTTTAGGATTCTCTACTTAAGATAATAATGTTCAACAATATATTCTGATTCCTTTTCTCTGTGTGTGTGTATGTGTGTGTACATATCTGTTGTAAGTCCATTAGCCTTTCTGGACTAAACACCTCTGCCTGATCCTCTGCCTGTACAGGTTTTTCCTGCACCGTTACATCAAACAGGGTGTCAGTTCACTGAGCATCAACTTATTTGTCTATTTCGTTCGTTTTTCCTTCCTGCTATAACTTATGACAGTGAGACCTTGTTACTACACAGTCTGGAAAAATTCCTGGGTATTTTTCTTTTAACTCACCAATTCCCTCATCTTCCGTTGGCTTCTCCACCACAAGGGATGCGTCTCCCCCCTCGCCTCCTGCTGAATCGTTCCCAAGAACAAACTGTATTCCGAGAACTGACACTCTGTTACTCACTGTCACTGTTACTTCCCCAAACTTGATTTGGCACTGCATCCTGATGTTACACAAGGGAATGCTTAATTTCTGTCCCCATTCAACAAATTAACACACTCTTGATTAACATGCCAGAAAGAGTGAAAATACTTTCATCTCTTACTATTAGAGGGTGAGAGAAAGTGAGGACTGCAGATGCTGGAGATGAGAGTTGAATAGTGTAGGGCTGGAAAAGCACAGCAGGTCAGGCAACACCTGGAGGCAGGAGCGTTGACGTTACAGGCACAAGTCATTCATCAGGAAAGTTGGGGGTATGTGAGGGGGAAGGGGCTGAGAAATAAATAGGAGGGTGGAGATGGAGCTGGGTGGAAGGGAGCTTGGAAGGCGATAGGTATATGCAGGTGGGGTGTGTTGGTGATCGGTCGGAGAGGAGGGTGAAGTGGATAGATGGTAGGGCAGCTGGAAGCCCCAAACTGTACAGCATTAACGTTGACTTCACCAAAAAACAAAATTCCCCCACAACCTCTCCCAGATCCAACCGTTCAACTTAGCACCGCCCTCTTGAACTGTCCTAATTGTCCATCTTCCTTCCCACCTAACCACTCCATCCTCCCCTCCGACATATCACTATCACTCCCACCTACATCTTCCTATACCCTTCCCAGTGACCGTCCCACCAGCCCAGTTTCTACCCTCCTATTTATCTTTCAGTCCCATTGTCCCCTCACCACATTCCTGACGATGGATTTATGCCTGATATTCGAATGGACTGCTGTTCGAGTGCTGCCAGAACTTTTGTGCTTTTCCGGTCCCACACCTTTCAACTCAGATCTCTAGCATCTGCAGCCCTCACTTTCTCTCGACCTCTAAGAGTAAGAGATGGAAGTATTTTTTACTCTTTCTGGCATGTTAATCTCTTCTCAACTATTAGAGACTGAGCAGATTCCGTACCTCAGAAAACTATAACTTCTTGTCCTTTTCCCCCTGTTCTTTCTGAGTAAAGTTTATCTACAGAGGTGAATTATTTATAGGGATCAGGCACTGACTCCATACCCAGCCCCTGCCTCGGCTGTGCACTCTCCTGCAGCTCCTCGGATCTACTTGGGGTCTCCTTTGCCAGTTTCGTTAATGCCACTGGCTTAGCCTCTTCTACCACATCTTTCCCCAAAGTGCCTTCCTTCAACCCCCAGCACTGTGTGTCCCAGCTTACTGCAGTGAAAACACCTTTTCCCAGTGCCCTTCGTAAACCATCGGCACTGTAATTGTATGTGTTCCACACCCTTATAGTGAGAACACCTGAGACTGTTCACCTCCTTTCAAACCCTTTGGGATTCTTTTTTCACCTGTGGTAAAGTGTTGTGCACTATTGTTCACTTTGTAGTGTGTGATCTTCCTTTCTCCCAATTTCTATCCTTCACAGAATGAAAATCCTCCGGGAAGCTAAATTTCATCTCATGCACCAATGCATATTTACCTGCCATTTCTGCCACGCTTCTCACTTCTTGAACTTTCTGTTCATTCACATGAATTATTACCATGACTGGAAGTGAATGTTTAAACTCCTCCAGCAGAATAATCTCCCTTAGAGCCTCACAGGTCTTATCTATTTTTAAGGCTAGCACCCATCTATCAAAATGACTGTGGTTAATTCTTTCAAACTCAATATAAATCGGACCTGGTTCCGTCTCTACTTTTATGAACTTCCATCTATATGCTTCTGGTACCAATTCATAACTAATCAAAATAGCCAATTTGACATCTGCATAATCTCTTGACCCCTCATCTGACAGTGCTGCACACACCTCACCAACTGTGCCCACCAGCTTAGTCTGAACTAGCATTACCCACAAGTTCACTGGACCGGTCATCTGCCGAGTCATGTTTTCAAATGAAATAAAAAAGGTTTTGACATTTTTTTCACCAAAATATGACAAGATATTAACATAGTTGTATACATCCCTACGTTCTCCCTTCGTCTCCATCCTGTTAATTTAACTTTCTTGTCTAATTCCCAACTTCTGAATTTCAAATTCTCTCTCTCTTTCTTTTTCCTCTCTCTCTGTCTTCTCTCTCTGTTTCCGTTTCTTTCTTTATCTTCTAACTTCAGTTGCCATATTCGCAATTTAAATATTTTAAAACTCTACTGTACTTGTTTGTTTCTCTGATACATCGAAGTGCTTGACCAACTCCATTATAATTTCAGATTCCCTTTTGTCCCTGGTTAAACCCAATTCCAAACTATTTGCTAATTCTAAAATATGTCCCACTTCTGACTTTTTAAACTTTCTTGGCAAATTTGGGAACCTCTTTAGTAATGTTAAAAGCTAGTGTCTGTCATATTATTGGAGATAAACATTCTGGCATCAGACCCAACAATTGAACACATTACTCTGTTGTCCATGCACTGTACAAGGACCACAGCACACAGGAATGGCCAAAACATTGAGGGATGTACATCTACTTCTTTGGATGATCTAGATTTCTCATTTTTTCATTTTTCCTCATCTATGTTGTCTCGCTCTTTCTCTCTTTGTATCACGTAAAGAAATTTACTAATTATTCTTTGCGTCTCTTCTCTCAAATGCCTTCTTTCCGTTTATATCTATTGCTTGCTTCTTGATGCAATGTGATTATAATTGAGCAATGTAACTGCAAAGACATGTGGGAGGAGCTGGCCAGAGTTAATTGGAAGAGGAGCCGAGCAGGGCAGACCATGGAGCAGCAAAAGCACAAATTTCTGTGGATAATTCGGAGGATATCAGAAATTCATCCCAGAGAACATGAGCCATGGTCATGAGAGGACAAGGCAGCCATGAGTGATGAGGCATCGAAGCAAAAGAGAAAACATACAATGTGGTGAAGATGATTGGGAATCCAGAAGTCTTATCAATAAACACAGCAATTTAGATCCATCTACCTTCTCTTGTAAAACAAAGGAACCGGAAATGACATCACCCCTCTTAAGAAACCAAGACCTATAAAAAGAGAGGCGTGACATACCACCAGCACTTCAGCAGAGACTCTCGCTGATGATGTTACCTAGTCATAGTGTCGAAACATCCGAAAACACTCCTTCAAGCACAGTGAGATAACTTGCATACATACAAACTGTTATTTTTCTTTTATTAGTGGAATTTGTCACTCAGGTATTAACGGTTTACAAGGTGAGGTGAACACCAACTGGTCACCAAAAGACATGACCCATTATCACTATGTTCCATACATAGAAGGGCACCACTTTGATTGGGACAACGCACACACATACTAAGGCACGCAAGGACGTTCTTAGAGGAATGCATTGGCTCTGAAATTACATAAGGCTGGCATCAGTGACACTGCAGAGCTCTTAATCATTGTCAAATGACTGGAGCAAAGGGCTCCACAAACATCCTCATCCTAAATAATTGAACAGCTCTGCACATCAGTGTAAAAGACCAGGGCGTGGTATCTGCACCACCCTCGCCAGAAGTGTTGCCTCGATGATCTGCCTCACCCTCGCCATGATGCCCACAGAATCACAGATGCCAGTCTTCAACCAATTCGCTTCGCTGCGCGTGACATGAAGAAACAGCTGAACACAGTAGATACGACAAAGGCAATGGGCTCTGACACCATTCCTGCACTGAAATCTTGTGCTGCACAACAAGCCGTGTCCCTGGGGAAGCTGTTTCATTCCAGCTCCAACTCTGACATCTCCCTGGCAATGTAGGAAATTATTCAACTATGTCCTGTTCCTCAGAGGACTATAATTACAATCTGACCAATTACCACCACCTCAGTCCCACCACGATAGTCAAATTGGGGGGAGTTCTTCTTGACAGAGCTGTCAAGCAGCACAGAAATAACCAGCTCAGTGTGTTTTCCGATGGGTCCCTACGTGGAGATGGTGCTGTTGTGGAAATGTCATTGGATTCCTGATCCAGACCAGGCCAATGATCTGGCTGCTGGTGGAAGTTAAAAATAGTTGACAACATATTAAGATGCAAAATCTGGTATCCGTAATAGTGACCTTGAAGCCAATGTCGATTGCAAACACCAATTTGCTTCACAAATGTACTTTCAGGAAGTGAATCTCCCATGCTTTCCTGATTTGACCTAAACGTGACTCCAGACACACAGACATGTCATAAAATTTTCAATGGTCTCTGAATCCACCAACCAAGACATTCTATTTTATCAAACTGTTCTGAGATCTAAAGGATAAAACCAGACAGATTACCCGGCCCCAGCCTCAGTATCGGAAAAGGAAACGGGAAATACAGTCCTGTTGACCCTGCAGAGGCCCCCTTCCTAACATCTGTGAGCTTGTGACAACATTTACAGACTACACAGAAACATCGGGAATGGAGTAGGCCATACAATACATTGAGCCTTCCCCATTCCAGTTCATGTTCAAACATCTCCTCAATGCACTTTTCCCACACACTGTACACATCCCTTAATGTGATTAACCTTGAGAAGCTATAAAGTAGGAAGTGCAGTAGTCCCTTCGGTCTATTGAGTTTGCATCCAATTCAATATAATGATACCTGTGCCTTTATTTCCACACCGTACCCCTGCTCTCCCAGCATCCCTTTACTGTCTCTAAGTCCTTATTTATATTCAGTGTCTTGGTTTCCAGGTTCGAGCCCTTTCCCCAGGGTCACCAGTTGCTGAGTGCAGTCATTTATTGTCATCTCAATGCAGAATGGCCTGTCTGTACCTCATACTGTGGCCCCTTGTTTTAGACACCACAGCCTGGGGAATTACCATCCCTGCTTTCAATCTGTCTCACCCTGTCAGAGATTTATATATCTCACTGAGATCTCCACCCATTTTTCTAAACCCCATGGTCGCCCCACACTCTGTTCCCACAACAAGCCAGTCATCACAAAGATCAGTCTGGTCATCCTTCACTGCTCTCCCTCAATGTCAGGTTTGTCCTTTATGAGGTACGGATACCAAACCTGCACACAATACTGCAACAGTGTTTGAGATGTGGTGTCGCCAAGGCCCTGTATAACTGCAGTAAGACACGCTTACTCCTAGACCCAAATCCCCTTGAAATGAAGGTCAACACCCCATTTACCTTCCTAATTGCTTTATTCCCTGCAATGTTGTTTTCAGTGACTGGTCTAAAGGGAGATCCAGATGCTTTGCAATGTTACAGCTCCCCACCTGGTGGGTCTATGTACACAGATCAGCCTGCCAATGCCGTTCCCAGTATTGAGTTCTGGGATCAGACCTCACTCTGCTTCAGGGACCTCGGAGGGCTGCTCAGAAGGAAACAACAAACAGGAGCATACGTCCCTTTGTACATCAACATGTTTCAAACAATCCCTTTTCAAACGAAAGACTGCCAATCTCTTGTTCCCACCAAAGGGCACACCGTCACCTCTACCCATATTGCTCTCCATCTGTCACATATTTTCCCATTCACACCACTTGTCTTAGTCACCTTGAAGCTTTTCTACAACCTCCTCACCCACTCACAATCCAACATCCTTTAGTTCTGTCAGCAGGTTGGGATATATTGTATTTGATTCCCACAATCAAATGTTTAATGGGTATTGTGAACAGCTGGGGTCCGAGCACCGATCCCTGTGATACCTCTGTTAAAATAAATGTTTTTTTTCCAATTTATTTATTCCGTGAATCTGGGTGTCACTGGCTGGGCCAGCATTCATTGCCTGTCCCTAGAAGGTGGTGGTGAGCTGCCTTGTTGAACCACTGCAGCCCACTGTGGATTCAGTGATGGTACCATCATTGAATGCCAAGGGACAGCAGTTAGATTGTATTTTAGTGGTGATGGTCACGGTGTGTCATTTGTGTGGCCTGAATATTACTTGCCACTTGTCAGCCTGGATACTGTCCAGATCTTATTGCATTTGGACATATCCTGTTTCAGTATCTGAGGAGTCACAAATGTTGCTGAACATTGGGCAATCCGCGAACACCCCCACTTCTGACCTTATAATGGAGGGAAGGTCATTGATGAAGCAGCCCTCAAGATGTTTGGGCCTAGGCTACTGCCCGAGGGACTCCTACAGACTTGTCCTGGAGCTGAGTTGACTGACCTTTATCAACCATGACCATCTTCCTACGTGTCAGGTATGATTCTAACCAGCGGGGTGTTTGCCCCGATACACATTGATTCTAGTTTTGCTCAGGTGCCTTGATGCCACACTTGGTCGAAGACAGACTTGTTTTAAAGGGCTGTCACTCTCAGCCCACCTCTGGAATTCAGCTCTTTTGTCCATGTTTGAACCAAGGTAATTAGGTGGACCTGAGTGGCCCCGGTTGGAATCCAAACTGGGCGTCATTGGCTAGGTTATTGCTGAGCAGGTGCTGCTTGAAAGCACTGACACCTTCCATCGCTTTACTGATGTTCGAGAGTAGACTGATGGGGTGGTAATTGGGTCAGATTGGATTTGTTCTTTTTTTTATGTATCGGAGATACTTGGGTAATTTTCCACGTAATTGGGGAAATGTCGTTGTAACGATACTGGAACAGTTTAACTAGGTCAGTGACAAGTTCTGCAGTTCAAGTTTTCAGTACTATTGCCAGAATGTTGTCAGGGTATGTACCCTTTGGAATATCCAGTGTCTCCAACTGAATCTGGATATCACGTGGAGTGAATCGAATTTACTGATGACTGGTAACTGAATTACTGAGGACCACTGGAGGAGGCTGAGATGGATCATCCACTCAGCACTTCTGACTGAAGATTGTTGCGAATGAATCAGCCTTATCTTATACACTAACGTACTAGGCTCTTCCATCATGGAGAAATGGGTTATTTGTGGAATCTCTTCCTCCAGTGAATTGTTTAATTGTCCATAAGTATTCTCGACTAGAAGTTAACCGCCTGCAGAGTTTAGATCTGATCCGTTGCTTGTGGGATCACTAAGCTCTGTCTATCACTTACTGCTTATGCTTTTTGGTGCACACGTTGTCCTGTTTTGTGGCGTCACCAGGCTGACATCTCATTGTCAGGTTTGCCTGGTGCTGCTCCTGCCCTCCTGCACACTCTATTGGACCAAGGGTGATCCTCTGGCTTGATGGTAATTGTTATGAGGGGGGTATACCAGACTATGAGGTTGCGCTGGAATACAATTCTACTGCTATTGCTGACCCACAGCACCTTATGGAAACCCAGACTTGAGCTGCTAGATGTGTTTGAAGTGTGTCTTATTTAGTACAGTAATAGTACCACCCAAAATGATGGAGGTTATTCTCAATGTGCAGGTGTGACTTTGCCTCCACAATGACTATGCAGTGGCCGATCTTACTGGTACTGTGATGGACAGATACTTCTGCAACTGGCAGATTAGTAAGGATGTGTTCAAGTATGTATTTTCCTCTTATTGGTTCGTTCACTAAATGCCACAGAACCAGTCTAGCAGTTATATCCTGTGGCACCCGGCCAGCTCAATCAGTAATGCTGTAGCTGAGATACTCTTGGTGGTAGACATTGAAATCCCCCACCCAGTGTACATTTGCATCTGTGCTACCCTCAGTGCTTCCTCCAAGTGTTGGTCAGCATGGAGGAGTACTGATACATCAGTTGAGAGAGGCTGGTACATGGTAAGCAGCAGGAGGTTTCCTTTCCCATGTGTAAACTAATGCCATGAGACTTCGTGGGATACAGAGTCACTTTTGAGGACTCCCAGAGCAATTCCCTTCCAACTGTATCCCACTGTGCCACCACTTCTGCTGTGTCTGTCCTGTTGGTGAGACAGGAGATATCTGTGGAAGGTGCTGGGGTGTCTGGGACATGGCCATACCCACAGAATCATACCTTACAGACAAAGTCAGGCTGTTTCTTGACGAGTCTGTTTATTTCTATTCATTGTTTCCTGCCAACTGTCCCATTATAGAAACATGTCCATATATTCTCCCCAATCCACTCAGAGTTGATTTTGTAAACTGGGCTTGGAGCTTTACCAAAACTTTTCTGAAAATCCAAATGTTTTACGTCCATTGCTTCTCTTTCATTTGTCTCCCTGTCTGCTTCTCAAACATGATTCCCATTTCATGAATCTATGTTAGTGTTGTCTATGACCATTATTTTCAGTCCCAGTAATTTATCCTAAACTATTTACTTACTATGTTCTATGTTCCATGTACTCTATCATTTTCCCACACCAGACTTGGTTTTCCTAGTATTGTTAGAAAGTTCTGTGAAGACAGAACTGAAGTAGGGACTTCATAGTGCGGCCATTTCCCTGCTCCCCATTCTCCATTCTCTAGTTTCAGTTTGTAAGTAAGCTGCACTTTTCTCATATTTCTCACATTGACATGATTCAACAAGTTATTACAGTTCACTCTTATAACCTTGTGAATATACTCTTCAGAAACTCATCAATTCCTGCCTTAAACTGCTCAATAATTGAGCTTCCACACGGTACACACACAGGAGCATAGACTCTGTGCCAACAGAAATACAGCACGATCTATACTAGTCCCAATTTCTACAGCAGACGCATAGCCGGGAATGCTATGGCACTTCCAAATGCACGTCCAACAATCATGAGGTTAAACCGTGATAATTCCCCTCTCAGGAAGTAATCCCAGAAAACAATACCCTTTTGTTGAAAAAAAGTTTAAATACTCTCTGAACCTCAAAGTTTTCACTTTAAAAGTGTGCTCCTTTGTTCTTGACCCACTGACGAAAAGAAACAGCTGCTGTCTATCCACTCTGTCTGTGTCGCTCATAATCTTATCCTTCTTTATCACTGACCCCTCAGCTTTCTCTGCTCCAAAGTAAACAACCCGAGCTTACCCAGCCTCTCTCCATAGCTGATATGCCCCATCCCAGGGAACATGCTGGTGAATCACCTCTGCACCCCCTCCAGTACAATCACATCCTTCCTGGAATGTGGCTCCCAGAGTATCATACAGTATTCCATTTTGGCAGAACCAAAGCCCTGTATAGGTCTTATAATCTACGCCCTGATTAGGAAACACAACACCCAAGGTCCAATTCTTAACTAGTCCATTAACCTGTCCAGCCACATTCAAGGATTTGTGGAGAAGCACCCTCTGAACTTCCTAGTGTGCTGCCATTCATTGAGTCCCCTCCTGCCTGATTCCTTCTCCCAAACTGCATCACCTCATATATATCAGGGTTACATTCCATCTGCTATTGATCTGCCCATCTGACCATTCCATCTGCATTCTTCTGTAACTTAAGGCCTTCCTCCTCACTGCTAACCACCCAGCCAATCCTTATGTCAAACATACACTTACTTATTACACCGCCCCCACTCTCCAACTAGCCCCCTCCACATTCACATCTTTTTTTATGAATAACACAAACAATAAGGGACACAGCACTGATCCCTGTGGTACACCCGAGGACACTCGTCTCCAGTCACACAAACAGCCTTCTCCCACCACCCTGTGTCTCCTTCTACTAAGACAATTTTCATTGTAATTTCTCAACTTATCCTTCATATTGTGAGATTTAACTTTATTTTTCAGTTTCCCACGTGGAAATTTGTCAAAGGCCTTACTACAAAACTAAACAATCGACCTCTTCAAACTAATTCAGTCAAACCCATTGGATGTGACTTCCTTCTGATAAAGTCATGATGATTATCCCTGATCAAACCTTGCGACTCTGATTGGAGTTCTATTTTCTTCTTCCCTATTTTCTCCAGTAGTTTCCTTAACAGTGATCTAATACCCGCTCGTCTATAGTTCCCTGGTATATCTCTCCCACCCTTACTGTGAAGTGTCGTCGTATTAGCAGTTCTCCAGTTCTCTGGCACCTCCCCTATGGTCAGATTCTAATTAAAATATTCAGTCAGGGTCTTTCCTCCCTTAACTACAACAGCCACCTCTGATACAACTCTTTCAGACATGGAGATTTGTCCAAATTTATACCGAACAAAACATCAAATCCCTGCTCGTATTTTAAATCAATCTGTTCAAGAGTTTTCCAGTCCATCTTCTTGAATTCTGTACCTGCCTCCTCCTTCTCCCAAGTAAAATCGATGTGAAGGTCTCATGTAACATTCCATCAATGTTCTCCAGCTTGACACACAGGTTGCCCCTTTGGTTTCTAATGGACACTAACTGGTTGCTGATTATTCTCTTCTACTTGTCCGTGTAGAATATCGTTGGATTCTCCCAGACATCGCCGACTTGTACTTCTCCATGTCCCTCTGTTATTCAGTCCCCCCATGTTTCTTAGTTTCACTACAATCACCTCTCATGTTTTGAAACTCGAGATCACAGGCTGAGTTTCCACATCAGACAATATTGCCATCTTAGGGAGTAATCGATACCTTTTGCAGTTCCTCTGTAGTCAGTACATTCTTTTTTATATTGGGACTCCGAATGATACACAATACTTTAAGTTTAGTCTCACCAGCACTCGATGAAACTGATGCACGACATCCTCTATATTCGATATTCATTCACATGAATGTAAACCTAATTTTTACTTTCCCATTTGCATATGTTCTTCCCAATACCTCTCGCTTTAACTTTTCTTATGAGCTTACTGTGTGAGTTCTTTTAAAAAAAAGCTCCTGAATATCCGACTATACGTTATACATTGGTTCTTCATTGCCTATGTCCACAAGAATCATCTTCAAACCATTTTAAAACAATGCTTGCCACTTCTGATTTTCCTTTAATCAGTACGTTACCATACTCCCCAGTTATGTTATTACCTTCTAACTATCTAGTAGCATGTTCTTTGTAATCAAGTCCAACAGACACCCGACTGTGGATGACAAGTTACTGGTCTGCAGTTCACCACTCTCCACCTTCATCCTTTCTTAAACTATTGGATAATATTTGTAACCTTTGCCTTATCCAGATTGGCTAAATGACTTTCGGGAATGTGTCGGAAAATAAAGTGAAAATCCGCGATGTAATCAACAAGTCTATTGCTGCTTCCTCTGAAATTCTTGTATGAAGTACATCGATTCTGTCAGATTTATAAATACACAATCCAGCTTCCTTTTCAAAGATGACCTCATCACTGATAAGAATGATCTTAGATTTTACTTACACAAGTCCCATGGTCACTTGGCATTTCTGGAAGAATTTCTTGACATTCTTCCATGACGATAGACATAAAGAAATTGTTTCTTTTCGCTGCGATTTCTCTGTTCTCTGCAATAAATCATCCTGAACGCATACCAACTGTTCCACATTTGACTTTGTTTTTAATTTTTTCATACAATGATAGACGCTTTTTACCAGTCTTTATGTTTTTCTTTCGTTTGCATGCCTTTTCTCTTTTTGATTTTCTTCTCAGTTTCTTGGTCATCCTTTGCTGGGTCCTACATTTCTCTGAGTCCATTGGCTTACTGCAACACCCAGCATTTTTCTAAGCTGCCTCCTTTCATCTAATAGGTAGGTGAAGGTGGGGTTGAAAGTGATACTCGGAGAAGAGGGTGGACCAGATTGATAGGAAGGAAAGTGGACACATAGGAATATTCAAAATGGCGGTGATGACTTGGAAGGTTGGAGTGGGATAAGGTGGGATTAGGGGAAATGAGGAAATGGGGAAATCCACTATGATCCCCTGTGGTTGGAGGGTCCCAAGGCAGAAGATGAGGCTTTCTTCCTCCAGGTTTCTGGTGGCTCGGGTTTGGTGATGGAGCAGGTCTAGGACCCTCATGTCCTTGGCACAGTGGGAAGGGGAGTTAAAGTGCTCAGCCACAAGGTGATGGATTTGTTCAATGTGGATGTCCCAGAGATGTTCTCTGAAATGATCTACAAGTTGACCTCCTGCCTCGCCAATGTAGAGAAGACCACGTTGGGTTTAATGGATGCAGTAGATGAGGCATTTTGTCTCCCTTTATCACGTGTCACTTTCAACCCCACCTTCATCTACCTATCGCAATCTCAGCTACCACCCCCCCTGCCCCACCCCCTTGTCATTTATCTCTCAGCCCCCTTGGCCCATAAGCTTCATTCCTGATAATGGGCTTATGCCCAAAATATCGATTTATCTGCTCTTAGTATGCTGCCTGACTGTGCTTTTCCAGCACCACACTCTTCGACTCTGATCTCCAGTATCTGTAGTACCCACTTCCACCTCACACCTTCATGGTTTGCATGACTCAGATTTATAACGGTTACTTCAAATACAACAAAAACTGTCGTGTACTCAAACAGCATAAATGGAAACCAATACATTGTGGTTACTGTTCCCAAAAGGTCATTTACAGCAAAATTTTCAATTAGCTCTTCTGATCACTCAACACCAATTCCTAAATAACCTGATCTCGAACTCAGTGCTCGACAAAATGTTCATGCAAACCATCTCACACGTGTTCATGAAATCCATTTTCCCAGCATTAGCATTCAATTGGGTTAACACAGTTTAGATATAATTTAAACAGTACATTATTACTGCAGTACCCACCAATGTGTATATCTCATTTCCTGTTTTATAACATTTCCAGCATTTGTATTGCAGCTTTCACTTTGATATATAACTCCCAGCAATATTTGCTCCTCCTTGCTGTTTTTGCACTCCACCTTACTAGATCCTGTGGAATCTGAGCGATGTGGGCTCTGGGAAGATTAATGGCAGAGATCATCTCGCCACATCATTTATGATCTTCTCAAACTTTAATTTCTCCAGATCTCCCGTTATGCGGTGGAGTAGAGAAGAACAATGTTCTTCCAACAATGCTATGTATTCCCCCAGAGAGCTGAGACTGCTCTAACCTGGGTGGCAACCTTACAACAGGCTGATAAAGTGTTGCTGCTGCTGTACAGGGAGATCACGTCTGGAGTAGTGTGTACAGATTTAGCCTCTTCTATGAAGAAAGGGTGTTGTTATATTGGAAGCAGCTCAGAGATGGTTCCCTTAGCTGATTCCTGCAATGAAGGTGCTAGCTTATAACGAAAGGATGATCAGGTTGACCCAGTAGCCATTGGAGTTTACAAAAATTAAGGATGATCTTATTTCAACATAGATGACAGAAGGAGTCAACAAGTGAAGTGAATTACCCAGATAGTGGAGGAATCCATTCCGTTCTCCAGCCTGTTACACAGGAACAACAGGATGATATTCAGGCCTTCGATCCTTTTACACCAGAACAGGACGAGGCTATTCAGCCCCTGGAGCCTGATATACATTCACAGAAGGAGGCCAGTCAGTCACTTGAGCCTATAACAGTAGGCCATGCTGCACCAGTATCCTGTTAAACAGCAACATGAACAGTCCATTCAGCCTCCTCAGGTCTGTAACATAGGAACTGGAAGAGGCCACACAGTGACTGGAGATTGTTACACTGGGATAACAGGAGGCCATTCAGACCCACCGAGCCTATTGCAATGGAATTGGATAAGGATAAAAACTATCTGACACATCTTCCATGAGAAAGGAAGAGGTCATTTAGACACGCGTCTGTTATATTGAAACAAGAGAAGACCAATCAATCCCTTGGTCCCATCTCCGGGATACATGAGGAGACCGTTCAGTATTTCCACCTATTATGAGAAGACCCATCAGCCCCTCAAAATGTTACACAGCAATGGGAAGATTCCATAATCTCCCAATCCTCTAAAGCATCAACAGGAGAGGCTCATTCTGGCCTTCGAGACGACAACGTGGGAACACCAGAAAGCCACCAGCTCATCGATTTTGATGATGAGTCCATTCTGTGACACATGGCTGTTACACAGCAATTGGAGCACATCTCTTAAAGTCTTGTGCCCGTTAAACAGGAATTCAAAGAAAAGTAAAGGTTTTCGAAAGGGAAGAACTTATAATAATGGTATACATTAGGTATTAAAGTGTAACAATAAACTATTGTAAAGTCTGGTTGAAGATTTGTAGCTCGAGTGTCCGTTGTTGTGGTTCTGTTCGCCGAGCTGGAAGTTTTTGCTGCAAACGTTTCGTTCCCTGGCTAGGGAACATCATCAGTGATATTGGAGTCTCCTGTGAAGCGCTGCTTTGATGTTTCTTCCGGTATTTATAGTGGTTTGTTCTTGCCGCTTCTGGGTGTCAGTTTCAGCTGTAGTAGTTTGTATGTGGGGTCCAGGTTGATGTGTCTGTTGATGGATGTTCTTGCTGTTTCCGGGTGTCAGTTTCAAATGTAGTGGTTTGTATATGGGGTCCAGGTCTATGTGTCTGTTAATGGAGTTTGTGGATGAATGCCATGCCTCTAGAAATTCCCTGGCTGTTCTCTGTCTGGCTTGTCCTATGATGGTAGTGTTTTCCCAGTCAAATTCATGTTCCTGGTTGTCTGAGTGTATGGCTACTAGGGATAGCTGGTCGTGTCGTTTTGTGGCTAGCTGATGTTCATGGATGCGGATTGTTAGCTGTCTTCCTGTTTGTCCTATATAGTGTTTTGTGCAGTCCTTGCATGGTATTTTGTAAACTACGTTAGTTTGGCTCGTGCTGGCTATTAGGTCCTTTGTTCTAGTGAGTTGTTGTCTGAGTGTGGAAGTTGGCTTGTGTGCTGTTATGAGTCCTAAGGGTCGCAGTAGTCTGGCTGTCAGTTCTGAGACGCTCCTGACGTATGGTAGTGTGGCTAGTCCTTTTGGTTGTGGCATGTCCTCGTTCCGTGGTCTATCTCTTAGGCATCTGGTGATAAAGTTGCGTGGGTATCCGTTTTTGGCGAATACCTTGTATAGGTGTTCCTCTTCCTCTTTTCGCAGTTCTGGTGTACTGCAGTGTGTTGTGGCTCTTTTGAATAGTGTCCTGATGCAGCTTCGTTTGTGTGTGTTGGGGTGGTTACTTGCATAGTTTAGGACTTGGTCTGTGTGTGTTGGTTTCCTGTGTACCCTTGTGGTGAATTCTCCGTTGGGTGTTCTCTCTACTAACACGTCTAGGAATGGGAGTTTGCTATCCTTTTCCTCTTCTCTCGTGAATCGTATTCCTGTGAGTGTGGTGTTGATGATTCGGTGTGTTTTTTCTATTTCTGTGTTTTTGATGATTACAAAGGTGTCATCGACGTATCTGATCCAGAGTTTGGGTTGGATTTGTGGTAGGGCTGTATGTTCTAACCTTTGCATAACTGCCTCTGCTATGAGTCCCGAGATTGGTGATCCCATGGGTGTTCCGTTGATTTGTTCGTATATCTGATTGTTGAATGTAAAGTGTGTGGTGAGGCACAGGTCTAGTAGTTTAAGTATGCCATCTTTGTTGATAGGTTCGGCCTCCTGTGTTCTGTTATGTATGTTCAGTAGGTTGGCTATTGTTTCTCTGGCTAGGGTTTTGTCAATTGATGTGAACAGTGCCGTCACGTCGAATGGTTTCTTCTTTGTCTATGTGTGTATTCCTGATGATGTCCAAGAATTCCTGTGTTGATTGTATGGAGTGTTTGGATCCGCTGACTAGGTGTTTCAGTTTTTGTTGTCGTTCTTTGGCCAGTTTGTATGCTGGTGTCCCTGGTAGTGATACTATGGGTCTGAGTGGGATGTCTGGTTTGTGTACTTTGTGTAGTCCGGAGAATCTGGGGGTGTTGTTGCTTTCAGGTTTCATTCTTTGCTGGTCCGCTTTGGTTATCTGTCCATTTTTTTTTAGATTCCTTAGTGTGTTGATTATTCTATTGGTGAGTTGTGGTGTGGGGTCGGAATCCTTCATTTGGTAGGTGTTGGTGTCTGTGAGTAGTTGTTGTGCTTTATTAATGTAGTCTGATTTATCTAAGATGACCGTCATTCTGCCTTTATCTGCCAGTAGTATGATTATGTTCTTGTCATTTTTCAGTGCTTTCAGTGCTTCCCTCTCCTTGGTGTTGAGGTTATGTGTATGTCGTTTTCTTATCATCATAGGTACGACCCCCGTTTGTCTCACTGTTTGTTGTGTCTCTTCTGTCAGTACATTGTTCCTCAATAAAGCACAACAGCTACTCACAGACACAAACACCTACCAAATGAAGGATTCCGACCCCACACCACAACTCACCAATAGAATAATCAACACACTAAGGAATCTAAAAAAAATGGACAGATAACCAAAGCGGACCAGCAAAGAATGAAACCTGAAAGCAACAACACCCCCAGATTCTCCGGACTACACAAAGTACACAAACCAGACATCCCACTCAGACCCATAGTATCACTACCAGGGACACCAGCATACAAACTGGCCAAAGAACGACAACAAAAACTGAAACACCTAGTCAGCGGATCCAAACACTCCATACAATCAACACAGGAATTCTTGGACATCATCAGGAATACACACATAGACAAACAAGAAACCATGGTAACATTCGACGTGACGGCACTGTTCACATCAATTGACAAAACCCTAGCCAGAGAAACAATAGCCAACCTGCTGGACATACATAACAGAACACAGGAGGACGAACCTATCAACAAGGATGGCATACTTAAACTACTAGACCTGTGCCTCACCACACACTTTACATTCAACAATCAGATATACGAACAAATCAACGGAACACCCATGGGATCACCAATCTCGGGACTCATAGCAGAGGCAGTTATGCAAAGGTTAGAACATACAGCCCTACCACAAATCCAACCCAAACTCTGAATCAGATACGTCGATGACACCTTTGTAATCATCAAAAACACAGAAATAGAAAAAACACACCGAATCATCAACACCACACTCACAGGAATACGATTCACGAGAGAAGAGGAAAAGAATAGCAAACTCCCATTCCTAGACGTGATAGTAGAGAGAACACCCAACGGAGAATTCACCACAAGGGTACACAGGAAACCAACACACACAGACCAAGTCCTAAACTATGCAAGTAACCACCCCAACACACACAAACGAAGCTGCATCAGGACACTATTCAAAAGAGCCACAACACACTGTAGTACACCAGAACTGCGAAAAGAGGAAGAGGAACACCTATACAAGGTATTCGCCAAAAACGGATACCCACGCAACTTTATCACCAGATGCCTAAAAGATAGACCACGGAACGAGGTCATGCCACAACCAAAAGGACTAGCCACACCACCATACGTCAGGAGCGTCTCAGAACTGACAGCCAGACTCCTGCGACCCTTAGGACTCATAACAGCACACAAGCCAACTTCCACACTCAGACAACAACTCACTAGAACAAAGGACCTAATAGCCAGCACGAGCCAAACTAACGTAGTTTACAAAATACCATGCAAGGACTGCACAAAACACTATATAGGACAAACAGGAAGACAGCTAACAATCCGCATCCATGAACATCAGCTAGCCACAAAACGACACGACCAGCTATCCCTAGTAGCCATACACTCAGACAACCAGGAACATGAATTTGACTGGGAAAACACTACCATCATAGGACAAGCCAGACAGAGAACAGCCAGGGAATTTCTAGAGGCATGGCATTCATCCACCAACGCCATTAACAGACACATAGACCTGGACCCCATATACAAACCACTACAGCTGAAACTGACACCCGGAGACGGCAAGAACATCCATCAACAGACACATCAACCTGGATCCCACATACAAACTACTACAGCTGAAACTGACACCCAGAAGCGGCAAGAACAAACCACTATAAATACCGGAAGAAACATCAAAGCAGCGCTTCACAGGAGGCTCCAATAGCACTGATGATGTTCCCTAGCCAGGGAACGAAACGTTTGCAGCAAAAACTTCCAGCTCGGCGAACAGAACCACAACCAACTATTGTAACTTAAGGCAAATTATTAGAGTCCATTGTTCAGGACATTTGCAAAGGTACATCTCAATCCATCAGAGTCAACGTGGTTTTACGAAGGCTAAACCGTGTCTGAATTGTTTGATTGAGTAATTTGAAGATGTCACAAACAAGTTGGGTCGTGGGAATCCTGGAGATGGAACATATCTGGCCTTCCTGAAGGCATCGGATATGTCGCTTCTCCAAAGAGTAAGTGGTAAGATCAGACAACATGGGTTTAGGAGTAATCTATTAGCTTGGATGGAGGATTGGTGAACCAACAAAATGGAGTCAGATGGAATAAATGTGTTATTTTCTTTTGGCAAATGCAATTTGTGGGGTGCCATTGATTTCAGGACTCATGCCTCATACATTTGCAATCGATGGTAGTACTGCACTCGGTTGATGGGATAGAAAATACAATGACACATTTTCAGATGACACTAGCATTGTTGGGAAATTACTTCGGAATGATGACGCAAGAGATTGAAAATTATATGGATAGGTTTGGTGAATGTGCCAACATTTGGCAAGGAAAATTAAAGTGAATAAATATGGGGCTATTCAAGTTGACCAGTATAATAGAAAGACAAATTATTATCTAAATGGAGAGAAAGTTCAAAGTGCTCATGTGCAGCGGGATCTGGGTGTCTGCTTGCATATCACAGAAAACCTGCCTGCGGGTAATGCAAGAAATGAGAAATGCAAACATAATGCCAGTGTTTACTTATAAAAGGATAGATTAGAAAGGGAGGGAGTGCTGCTGTAGCTATGCAAGGCATTAGTGAGGCTGCAACTGGAGTACAGTTTGGGTGTCCTGCAGAATGAGGTATTTCCATTGGAGGCAATTCAGAAGAGCTTCATTAGATTGATTCCATATTTGAAGTGTTTGTCTTATGAAGAGAAGTTGAGCAGTTTAGGCCTATATTTTCGAGTTTATAAGAATGAAAGGAGATCTCATTGAGGTCCGTAAAATGCTAAAAGTAATTGAATGCGTAGATGTGTAGAGGATTTTTTTTCATGTGGCACAATCTACAACAAGAGACTAGAGTTTTAGGATGGAGAGATGGCAGGAAATTGGAACAGAGGCCGCGTTGACATCAGCCTCATCGAGCGGTTGGATTCCTCACAGATGCTCCTTGTTGTTTTTCAAATCTTCGACTGTGTTGGACAGGAATGGGGAAGGACTGGGTATCATACAGGAGCAGGCACTCAGGATAAATCAGTCTCAATCAGTTAGACAGAAGGTAACCAGTAGGGTCACAGAGTAACCAGTACTTGCTTCTCAACTATTTACAGTCTATATTAATGGTCAGGAGGATGGAACAGATATACAGATGCTGAGTTTGGTGATATCGCTATGGTAAGCAAGAGATTAAACTATCAAGAGAGAGTGGGGAGTCTGTAAATAGATACAGAGTGGTAAAAGCAATAGATAATAGTTTGGCAGGTGGAATTTAACATGATATAACCAGTCATTTAATTTACAGGAATAACGGAAAGCAATATGTTACTGAAATGGAGAGGGATTTTATGACTTATTGGTACTGTGTACTAGGGGGTTCACTCAGACCCGTTCAGACTTGGGAGGTTTTGCTCCATCCTGATCGTCTGCTCCTTGACGCTCCAAGTGACCCCATTGCTCTCCGTACACATGGAATACTTTAATGTGGTTGATTGGTAGTGGGGATGGTGTTTTGAAACGTGCATCAAGGGGCCAGCCTTTATCCAAGATACATTCATTTCTTTCTACGTGGAGACCCGATGACGATGGGAAATGTCTGACTGCTTCTGAATGAAGAGGCCATGACAGCTGCCAGGACAGGGAGTATTCACCAACATGATGTACTGTGCATGGACACACCGTAACATTAATAGAGAGAGAGCTCCTTCATTTCGTCTACCTCTCCCCATTGACATGGGTACTCTGCAGATGCCATGTACACCATCGGGAATCCCACTATGCCACTGGATACACCCAGCAGCTCCCTGCTGTGGGAAAAACAATGTAATACCTGATCCACCATATATATCCTCCATCACGGAATGGTGACATTGATGTTGAGATATTGGGAAATGATGGATATGTCACCTAGTTCTGCCTGGAAAGTTATGGATCATAGAAGCTGAATGAAACTGTGTCCCTAACAGCTACTGGCAGCACCACCCTTCCCCTGGTGTGATGCAGCAGGACGTGTTGAAGGAGATGACACCGCTTTGTGCCCAGCTCCTTGTTCAGTCAGGGTCCCCTCACTATCTGCTCCTGGGTTAAGTGTAGCTTGGGAAGTTGTTCCTGGAATACTTGGAGTGGATACAGCAGATCCTTTTCCCCACACACACTCACTCCGTGGATTCAGAGCTTCTCCTCTCTGCAGCCTCTGCTTCATGTGTTGTTCATGTTGCAGGCTCAGATGCTGTAAATACAGTCCCCATGCTCCATCCAGAGTTGGGTCACCAAATCCTCAGGTCTCCCTGAATGTCTGAGGCTGCTTACAGCACAACTTCCAGCAAACCATCCCCAGCCACTCCACTAAATTTTTAATAACAGGAGTCAGTCAGAAACCCCTTGGCTACAAGTGTTGTGGAACAGACCAGATCCCCGCAAAACATTTTAAGAAGGCCGCTTAGACCCAAACCTTTCCTTATTTTGAATATAGATGGGAAGCGTGCTTTCTAGATATATTGTGACTGGTCAAACCACTCGACATTCAGCGAAATATAACCTATTCAAATACATTAGTTAAAATACAATCAAAGAAAAGAAAAAATTGGGATGGCTTATATGTTGGAACACTTACACAAACAGTAGATATCATACCATCTTGGTTTACACCGCTTGGCACAAAGATATATTGAAATATATTCAGATCCTTACAGCAATTTTCCGATCCAGGAGGAAACAACGTCAACAGAGATCTCAGAGAGAAAAGCAGCTTGGGATCATGTGTTGAAACTTCCAACCCTTCTGGGATCCCCAGCAGCTTCTTAATGCTGCAGCTAAAAACAAAACGAGGAACCCAGGTCTGGGAGATCTGGCCACTGCCCTTCCATTGTTGCCACGTTTTAATGAAAACTAAAGTCTTTCTCAGTTATTTACTTAAACTGCTTTCAGACAGCAGTTCCGCACCTCTGCCTTTAAAACCTCTCTTCAAAAAATAACCCAAGAGAAAATAACCTTTTTACAATGGTAGTATACTCACAACTCCACCATCAATAAAATGATCCATCAATATACAAAATTGGATTAATTTTAGACCTCCTAACCTTCCTCTATTAGCAGAGTGAAATGCATATATATTACGTTGACTCTGAGCATACAAATGTTCACAACCAGATTCGATTTCATTCATTTTACTCCGGCCACAGAGTGTCTTTGTCTTTCTTCATCCAAGTCTCCACAACGTGTCAAACTTAGGTTTTCTCGCCCTGTCACCTGTATAATTTCACATTGAATGGCAGAAATAATAAGCTCAATCGAAACAGATTGGTATTTTTCTCCCCAAACCTCTCCAAAAACTTTAAGGGGTCATGATCAGTGAAAAAAAAAATTGTCTCAGGTATGTTATTCACAATTTAAAAGCAGAAATGATGTAACGCCAACGTCAAGCTCAAGGCCTCGTTCCCCATTGTGGAATAAATCTGTTGATGTTTCCACTGGACACTCCAACCACACGCTACATAATGGAACACTTCTCATCTCTCCAATAGTCCCTCTGAATGACATAGCTCCTCATATTTCAGCATTAAAGAATTACATGCTTCAGTGCCTCTCAATGCTGTAACCTCTTTACCGGCGTCTCCTGGCCTATGCCAATAAACCTTAGTCTCACAAGGATATGTTTTAAGAAGATCTTGCACATTCTTCTCAATCCCTCACAGAAACCAAACTTTGGTTTCTGAACTAAATCATCATCAGCTGCCATTTCAGCTTCTAACCTTGGCATTGTTACTCTCTGCTCTTCCACACGAGTTCTCACGACTGCAGGAAGTGAATTGTTGAGCTTCTCCAAAATGAGACTCTCTCTAAGAGTGTCATTGGTTTGCTCAGTTTTTAATACCCTTACCCACCTTTCGAAATTTTTTTTTTGCTTCTTTCAAAGTTAATGTGCGTTTAACCAGGGACGCTATTTTAGATTCCTGAAACGCTGTCTGTTGGCTTCTGGAACGAGCTCACATGCACTTCAGATGGCTTTCTACATCTCCTCATCTTCCTCAGATACCTCCTCCGATAGGGATGCAAATACCAGCAGCTTTGTTTGGATCAAGTAAATCCACATGGTCACTGGGCACGGCATTTGTTCAGCCACTTTCTCAAATGAAATTAAACAGGCTCCCCCATCATTCTCATCAAATTTAGATAATGCCTGGATGTATCTAAACAGATCCCCATCAGACCTTTGGCTACTATAGGGTTCATCGTCCTCACTAACCTCCTCATCCAGCCGACAGTCTACCTTCATCACCGCCTTCTATGTCCTCTTTCCTCTCTAATTGCTAACTTTTGAAGTTGAAACTCTCTGCTTTTCTTCTCTTTTTCTCTTTCTCTTCTTCATGTCCTATTCTTTTATTTCTACTTTTCATCATAATTCAAACTGTTTCAATTCTTTCTCATGTTCAAGGTGCCTCATTTGAAATTGAATTCGAGCCATTTCTAAAGAGCCTGCTGACAGATCCTCCAAATGTAATACCGAGCTATCGCTGTAATTATCTCTCATTTTCTCACAGACAATCACAACCCCAACTCCAGTTTGTCTGTCAATTCCTACAGCTTTGCCTTCATTACCTTTTGTAAAACTTTACTTCTTCCACACACAGAAATCTCTTAGTGACTGAAAGAATCTTTATACACAAAACACTGTTTAAACCAACTGAATTCAACATCAGGAACAAAAGACACTGACAGCTACCATACACGACCTTTGAACCCAATAGCCTCCTGCTGCGTACTCTCCAGTGTCTGCATGAGCTTATTCGGGATGCTCTGGTTTCCCCCCACAATCCAAAGATGTGCATGTCAGGTGAATTGGCCATGCTCAGTTGTTCATAGTTTTCAGGGATGTGTGGGTTAGGTGCCTTAGTTGGGGTAAATGTGTAATAATAAGGTAGAGGAATTGGCCTGGGTAGGTTACTCCTCGGAGGGTCGGGTGTAGACGTGTTGGGTCGAATAACCTGTTTGCACACTGTAGGGATTGTAATTCTAAACCAAATTGCCGATTTAGAACCAGACAAGAGACCCCAGTTTGCTATAGACCAACCAGACTGTCTCAAACTATATTAAAAATGTAGCTTGGATGCCAACTTTTCCTTAATAACAAGATAGATGGGAATTGGATGTCCCAGATGTGATTCCACTCGTCAAACCACTCACCATTATGCAAAACACACTATATTTAAACACTCTAATGAAAATCCATACAAAATGAAGAGGAATTTAGAATAACTTAGCTATTAGAAATCTTAACTGAATGATGGACACAGAACCTGCTACAAATGAACTGTTCCAATATACTAACATCACCTAAACACACCCCTTGGCAATAATGAGCAGTCAGACATACATTCTTGCATACAGTTCTCTAGTCCAGGAGGAAACAGTATCAAGTGAGGTTTCAGAGAGAGTAGCAGCTCGGGATAATTTATTAAAACTTTCAACCCTTCAGGGAACCCAAGCACCTGGTAACTGTTACATCTGCAAGGAAAAAAACTAGAAAGCCTGGTCTGTGCCAACTGGCCATTGTTACTATTATTTATGAAAAAAACATAAAAGCCTCATAAGTTTTTTCGTTGAGCCGTTTTCAGTAGGCACTTTGGCCTTTACGACCTCTTACTAAAAAAGGAGAAAATAGCCTTTTCTTTAAAAATAAGTGACAGCATTGCTACATAATTTAAATGACTGTGCCTTTATTCAAGGGGCTTCCTCGTGTTACTGACAGCAAGATCACCTGAGAGGGACAAACACAGGCACAGACCAAGTTACAAGGATGTGTCTCATAACTTCTGAAACACGCCTGTCCATGGACCATCACATGGGACATACCGGGAAGTGAACAACAGTCTGACACACACCATTTCACTGTTTCTAAGCTTCACAATGCCAGCACTCGTTACACTGGGGAGTCAAAACCCAAGTCCAGGGAAAGATACAGAGGGACAGAGAGATTCACATTAAAGACAGAAACAGGCAGTTAATTAACTTGGAGGAGGTTGTGGAAATATGAGGAAAAAAGACATGGCAGTGGGACTAACTGGAGAAGTGAGATCTTCGAAAGCAAAATTAAAAGCATGGGAACATTGAATAAAGGCATTGTCAGATCAGCGGAAATAGATTGTTGCATCAAATTCTGAATTCGCTTCACAGAACGCAACAAACAACATAAAGTGGGACAACATGACAGCCCAGCATGGAGAGCTGTACAGACCATGTTAGTGGGTTGCTCAGTAAACGGCACTATCTGCACAGCATAGTGAGTATTGCAAACTTTGCTATCATATGTAACTATACTCGCATCAGATTACTGCCTACAATGGGAAGGTTTGCTGCGTGTATGTGTTCATCAGAAACTGAGGGACAGTGCGTGCGTGTGTGCGCGATTGGCGTGGTTGAATGTGAAACTCATTGTTTGAGAAGGAACGCATATGGAAGAAATTATTTCAAATACGAACAACTGGCAGGCTTTTTGTTAATCAACAGAGAGAGAACGAGAGAAGTTTCATTGACAGACGAGATAAAGTGTTTGAGAATGTTAAAATAAAGACATTGCCAGACACAATAGCAATATACATCGGCGTGCACATGAATGACAGATGGATGGGAGTTTGGTGTGAGTTAGAATCAGATTTCCTTTGACAGGTTTGAAGTCGGTAGTGTCAGCAGCAGATTATTAACTTCATTAAGACGGTATTTCATAGCTCAAGGTTCAAACAGCAGATGGAATACACCAGTGAGATATATTGTGGGGTGGTGAGTTTTTAAAGTTAGAAATGGTCAGGGTACGGTGTCAGGAATCAGCTCATGGTCAAAGGGATCTCCCACAGTTGTGACTTGTCTGCTTCAGCAACAGATATTAGCCAGGGATGGGATGGAAGTTGAGTTTGTAACCAGAACAGTGGAGAGTGACCTCCATGCTGTTAATATTTAAATACCAAAAGCAATGATACAATAAATTGTAGTTCTCCGCTGAAACTGAGTAGGTCAACATAGAGACCCATGAGTAACACTGCCAGAGCAGAGAGGGAGGCAGTAATTGAACACGTTCATTGATGTAGTTAGTAGTAGCCTGTAGAGTGAATATCTGGATTGAGAGTTTCAACAGGAAAATAATAGTGACAAGAAGTGTAGACTATATGAAAGAACAGTAATACAGTCATAACCGGTTTATAGAAAAACAAATCTGGACAGTGACACTTACCAGGAACACCAACGATAGGCAGGAAAGGATAATAAAAATATTGAATAATGAGAAGAGCGTAATAGATCCGTGATGATAATGACCACCAATAAAATACAGAAAGATACCAAACATAATCGGATAAACTCCTGTCTATTTTTGGAACTTGCCAGTCTAATGTTCCCAGATTCTGATACATTTTTGGAACATTCTAATCTAATGTTCTCAGATTCGGATCTCTCCGCCCCCTCTCTCTAAATCTGCTGATCACTGTCAGTGTAGTCGGTGATGCTCCCACTCATGTTATGGGATAACACATTGAACGGCGCCCATTTATCATTAAAAGATGGAAACCCTCCACTGGGATAATTAGAATCCATGGAGATTGACATTAATCACAGCCACAGAACAAACACTGGGAAACTGAGCAAAGGCTACAACAATGGATGAATGGACACCGCACAACAATCAAAAGACAGGAGTGTTCCCTTCCAGTTGGGGAATACTTCAGTGGTCCAGGACATTAAACCTCAGACCTTCTGGTGACCATTCTTCAAGGTGGAGTTCGGGACAGGCAGCAGCGAACAGTGGCCGAGAAGAGGCTGATAACTAATGTCGGGACCCATAGGGAGAGCCTCAGCCGGGACATTGGGTTCACGTCACATTACAGGAGACCACCATTGCACTGTATATATATACACACACACACACATACACACACACACACACACTCCTACACACACGCATGCATATGGACACACATGCACACAGACACGCACACAGACACCCACACTCAGACAAGCATCCGATCAGAGATTTAGACCACTCTGCACTCATGCACACACACATACACTCTCTCTCTGATACTCAAACCACCCCCCCCACCCCAGCCACTCACACACATTCCCACACTCACACATGCACCCCTCACAGATTTAAGAAACTCTACATCGCTCACACACATATACACTCCCTCTCACACTCACAACCCCCAACCAAGACAAACACACACACACAAACAAACAGACAAAGACCCACATGCACGCATATATCTTGTGGGGTGAATTTGTACTTGCAGAGTTGCATTGTACTTTGCTCAAAAACTGCATGAGTTCATGTAAACCTCTGAGCTCAAAAACTGCATGAATTCATGTAAAACACTGTTATCTCACTTTTCAGATTAGAATCAATCTAAATATCATGGTATAGACAGAGAACACACGGGGCGAACATCTTCAACATATTGTCTAGCTATCACTCACTGTTACAGCTAACCTGAGAATGCAACTTTAAAAGAAAAAGGTTTTGTGATTTACACATGAAAGAAGTGAAA
Source organism: Hemiscyllium ocellatum (assembly GCF_020745735.1). NCBI lineage: Eukaryota > Metazoa > Chordata > Chondrichthyes > Orectolobiformes > Hemiscylliidae > Hemiscyllium > Hemiscyllium ocellatum. Next base: position 27,273,459 of record NC_083444.1, read on the forward strand.
CTATCATGGTATTCGAACAGATGAAAGACTCAAAAGACAATCAAGGTATTTTTCAATGTTTAATTTCAGCTACATCACACTGTACATTTTTGCAATAAATTCTGTGCCTTAGAAGTGTGTCTTCCACTATCACCTGATGAAGGAGCGGCGCTCCGAAAGCTAATGTGCTTCCAATTAAACCTGTTGGACTATAACCTGATACTGTGTGGTATTTAACTTTGTACACCCCAGTCCAACACCGGCATCTGCAAATCATGACTAAACAAACAGGCTCAGTTAACCAGTTCCACACATCACTTTTCATATCACTATAAAACAGAACATTTACTTGGTTTGGATGGAATGGATGAGGGTTGCTGAGGGATGGACCATAAATCTTTAAGCCTTTTAAATCTTTTTTAACGTGTATATGAGAGTATTAAGAAGACACTACAGGGGTCTATATATGTTCCGCTCTGTTTATGAAAGGAGGCAATTATAAAATAACAGTTTGGCTGCATAAAAAAAAAACTCGGGTGGGTAAGTTTCTAGATACCTCAACACAAAGTATGGTACTTATTGACCAGTGTGAGGCTACTCCTGGTTTTAATGCCCTGTTATCAAATCCTTTCATAACCTTGAGACAGAGCATTGAGGCTGTTGCTCAGGAACAGGCCGAAGCAATTCTGTCCCAATGGGCATCTTACAGGGGGATAAGAGAAGGCCATTCAGCCCATATTAGCCTGTTGCTACTTGAAAATGTGGAAATCTAGAATATTGGCACATTTTGCCAACAGAATCATTCAAAACAAAGGGCTGTGTCCCTGCAGCTCTATGAGGTTGTTACTGAGAGGGCACCTGGAGAACATTGTGTTATCTGTGTTTCTGTAACTGAGAAGGGATGGACCTCCATCAGATACAGTTTACCAGCTGCTCGTAATCCATGGGTTGCTGTGTCATTTAATGTCTTGGGTCTGTTACACAGGGTCAGGAGGAGGCCATTCAGCCTCTCGAGCCTGTTACAGAGGGACTGGAAGTATTTATTTAACTTTCAAGTCTGTTACGCATAAATATTAGTTTTAAATTAGTTTTGGAATAGGAAAGACCTAATGTAAATATTAAAGTTCTAACTTTGAACAAGGCCAATTTTGAAAGTTTTATGGAGACCTGTGAAAGGCTGATTGCAATAACCTATTCACAGGTAAAGGGATGGTTGGAAAATGCAAGGCCATTAAACTGGGTTTCAGAGAGTCCAGAGCCAACGTGTTCCCATTTGTGAGATGGGAAAGGCTGGTGGGTGCAGGGAGTGCTGGATGGCTAGATATATTGCTGCTCTGGTCAAGGTAATGAAGGAGGCATATGTCAGGTAAACAGAGATGAGATCAAGTGAATCCCTAGAGGTGTATAAGGGCAGCAAGTGTATAGTCAATGGGGAAATCGGGCCAGAAAAATGAGGACAAGGGATGGCTTTAGAAATAGGGTTAATGAGGCATTGAAGAAAGTCTACACATCCTTTTATGGCAAAAGATTATCTTGGGAGAGAATATGGCCCCTTAAAGATCAGTCAAGCTACCTATGTATGGAACCACATATACATAGGTTGGAGGGACACGAAACAAGTATTTCTCCTGAGTATTTAATGTGGAGGAGGTTACAAGAGCGAGAGAATGAAGAAATATATGGTGATACCTTGAAAAGTGTCTATATTACAAGGAGGTGTTGGACATTTTAAAACACATAAAGGTGAACAAATCCCTGGAACCTGAGCAGTTGTATCTCAGACATTTGTGGGAAGCTAGGAAAGAGATTGCTCAGCATTTTGCTGATATATTTGTAACATTGATTTCCACAGGTGAGGTGTCAAAAGACTGGAGGGCTGCTAACGTAGTATCATTATTTAAGAAAGTAAGGAAAAAACAGGTAACTATAGATCGATGAGCCTGACGCTAATGGTGACTAAATTGTTGGAGGGGATTTCGAGGAAAAGGATCGATATACATTTGGAAAGAAAAGGACAGAAGAGGGCTTTGTACTTTGGAGATCATGTCTCACTGACTCGGTGGAATTTTTTGAGGAAGTGATGAAGATGATTGATAAAGACAGGACAGTGGATATTGTTTTTATGGAATTCAGTAAGAAAACCAAAATATTCTACATAGTAGACTGGTTAGCAAGGTCAGACTGCCTGGGATCCAGGGAGAGCTCACCATTTAGATCCAACATTTTCTTGAATATTGGAGACAGGCCGTGACAGTGGACGTTTGTTCATTAAACTTGGAGACCTGTGACCAGTGGTGTGCCGCAAAGATCAATAGTGGGTCCACTGCCTTTTGTCACTAATACAAATCATTTGCATTTGAGTATATGATGTATGATCAGTAAGTTTGTAGATGATACCAAATTTGTTGGTGTAGTCGACAGTGAGGAATGATCTCACAGGCTATAATCGGACCTTGTTGAGGTGAACAGAGGAATGGCAGATGGAGTTTATTTTAGTTAAATGTGAGGTGTTGCATTTTGGCAAGACAAATCAGGGCAAGACATATAGGTAGGGTCCTGTCGAAATCTGCCAATCAAGGAGAACTCCATCGAAATTATCGAATCCCTACAATGAGGAAACAGGCTATTCAACCCATCGAGGCCACACCGAACCTCTAAACAGTATCCCACTGGACAAACCCCTACCCTAAACCTCTGATCCTGCATTTCCCATGGCTAATCCACCTCGCCTAAATATTCCTGGGTACTTTAGCATGGCCAGTCTACCATTATCTGTATATCTTTATAATTGCAGAGGGAAACATAACATCTGGAGGAAACGCACGCAGACACGGGGAGAATGTGCAAACTCCACACAGGCAGTCATTCAAGAATGGAATTAAACCCAGATCGCTGTGGTCTGAAGCAGCAATGTTAGCCACTGAGCTACTGTGTCACCTTGTGGTGCAGGTTCCCCGTTCCTTGAAAGTGCCGTCACAGGGAGACAGTGTAGTGAAGAAGACACTTGGTGACTTTCCTCTGTTTGTGCGTGCTTTGAGTCTAAGCGTTTGCAAGACATGTTACATCTGTACAGGACATTGGTTTGGCCACTTTTGTAATATTGACTTTAATTCTGATCTCCCTGCTATCGGAAATATGTTGTCAAACTTGAAAGGATGCAGAAGAGATTTTTTTAAAAATGTTGCAGGGGTTGGAGGGTTAGAGTTTCAGGGAGAGTTTGAATAGGCTGGGGCTATTTTCAAGTTTTGAGGCTGAGGGGTGACGTTAAAGAAGTTTATAAAATCATGAGGGGCATAGATAAGGTAAACAGTCAACATCTTTTACCCAGGAGAAGCGAGTCAAAAATTACAGGACAAAGGTTTAAGGTGAGAGGGGATAGATTTAAAAAGGGACATGAGGGATAACATTTTCACACAGAGACTGCTGTGTGTATGGATTGAGCAGCCAAAAGAGGTGGTGGAGACAGGTACAGTTACACCATTTAGAAGGCATTTGGATGGATACATGCATGGGAAGTGTTTAGAGGGAGATGGGCCAAGTCCTGGCAAGGGGGACGAGATTTATTTAGGATAGTTGGTCGGTATGGACGATCAGACGGAAAGGTATTTTTACATGCTGTACATGACTGAGACTCTATTGTCTCTTGAGTGTATAACACAGGAACAGAGGAGGCTATTCAGCTTCTGAATTCTGTCAGTCCGCTTGTTTGCTCAATTACTGTGAGTAAAACACAAAAATACATCATTCAGATTTTGAAAGTGTTTTACAGAAACAGGAGAAAGGCTTTTAGTCAAGAGAAGCTGTAAGGAATGTGAAGAGGCCATTCAGTCCCTCAAATCCATTCCACAGGAGCAGCAGGTGAGCACAGAGAGATTGGAACCTGGTCGTCAGTAGCAGGAGGAGGACATCTACTTTCGCAAACCTTGGATCAGGAGGCAGCCACTCAGCTGCTTGAGACTGGGACACAGGGACAGGAGGGAGTCACTCAGAGCTCGAAACTGGGACACAGGGAACTCTGGAAACTAGTGAGGCCTGAGGATCCTGTTACGCAGGAACAAGAGGAGGTGACTCAGTCCCAACCAGTATGGACACTGGGAGAGAAGGGGAGTTTTCTTGGAACAAACAGAAATATATGAATAAATTGCATTAGTGGTCCATTCAATCGTGCCCCACCATTCACAAAGACCACGTCTGATCTGATTATGATTCCCTCATTCCATTTTACGGAGATGCCTCTCTCTGCAGCCTCTGCTCCTTTTGTTGGTCATGTTGCAGACCCTGATGCTGCAACAACACGCACCATGACTCATCCAGAAGGATGGATCTAACAGGATGAGTCAGGATTTGAAAGGACCAATCACAAGAATGAAAACACAAAATAAAGGTATTGCCAGATGTTTACTTCTCTCACATTCGCAATCCCCAACTCACAAAACCACCCCATCTATTACATATTCAGGACGGAGCACTGTGTAGATCCGGCTAGTGTACTGTTGAATGCAACCCGGCAATATCCAGAATGGAAGTCTGTGCAGCCCACACCAATGCTTGATCCATAATCCTGGACTAAATATCCAGCGTGGGGAGCTGTGCAGTCCGCACTGGTTCATTCATATATAAACCCAGACTGTTGCATTGTTCATTAACACTGTGTTAGGTGGCTGCCCAGTGTGGGGAAATTTGCAGCCAATTTTGGAACTGACAGGATGTGCAGTTCCCATCCATTTACATTTCCATATCTCCACTGTACCTTGACAAGGGATGCTGTGAATGCGAAAATCACTGCGAGGAAGAGATGTAAATGGAAACAATTTAAATACCAATAGTTCTGATTAAGGCGCATATCACTCTATTATTTAATAATGAAAAAACTGAAATAATATCCAGTGAGGTTTTGTGAACTGGGCAAAGAAGTAAGAGCGGGATGGTGATGTTATAGTGGTTGCATTATAAGCCTCTAAATAATCAATAGGAATTAGAGGAACAAATATGCAGGGAGACTGGGGAGACTTGCAGGAGCAATAGAGTTGTCATAATAGGTGATTTTAATTTTCCTAACATAGACTGGGACTTCCAGAGGGTTAAGAACTTAGATAGAACGTAATTTGTTAAGTGTGTTCAAGACAGTTTCCACAAGCAATATATAGAGGGTCCTACTGGGGAAGGGACAAACTTGACCTACTGTTGGAAAATAGGGGTAGGATAGGTGACGGAGGTAAAGTGGGGGAGAATTTTGCGAAAAGTGACTAGAGTTTTATTAAATTTAAAATAATTATCGTAGGGACAATATTGGTCCACGGATTCAAGTTCTAAGTTGGGGAAAGGTGTATTTTGTTGAAATTAAACAGGGATTGCAGGGGATGATTGGAGTAGTTTGTTTCCAGGTAAAAGAATCCCAGACAACGGGGCGGGATTCAAAAGTGAGATAGTTCGAGTTCAAGGTCTACATGTTCCTGTGAGGGTGAAGGGAAAGTGAGGCTGGAAGAGAGAACCCTGGATGACAAGAGATATTGAGTCTCTGACCAACAAAAAAAAGAAGGCGTGGCTCAGGTACAGGCAGCTGGGACCAAGGGAATCTCGAGAGGTACACAGGGGATACAGGAGTTTACTGAAGAAAGAAATCAGCAAGGCGAAAAGGAGGTATGAGATAGCCTTGGCCGAGCAGATTGGTGTGAATCCAAGTTCAGTATAGTAAAGAAAAAGACCAATCAGAGAGAGAGTAGGACGTCTAACAATCCAAAATGGGCATGCATGTGTAAAACTTCAAGAGATGGTTGAGATTCCTCAATTCCCCATCTGTGTTTATCATGAAGAAAGGCATGAAGACCTGTCACCTTTGGGACGTTAATTGACATATAATGGAACAGTCCATATCATTAATGGTAATAATGGACATATTAGAATGCTTAAATTCAGATAAATCTCTTGGTCCTGACCAGACAAATCCAAGAGCGCTGCAAGAGGTGAGAGAAGACAGTTCAGGGGCCAAGGATCCGGAAGGCTGGGCCGTAACAAACATGCCCTTATTCAAGAAGGGCTGCAAATAAATGCCTGGGAAATATAGATTAGTAAGTCTCACATCTGTTTTCGGTAAACCACTTGAGAAGGTTCTGAGAGTTAAGGTATGCATGCATTTGGAAAGACAGAGTTTGACTTGGAGCAGTCAGCATGGCTTTGTGCGTGGCAGATCATGCCTTACACATTTTGTTAGAGTTTTTGAGGAAGTGACCAGAAAGGTTGACAAGGGCAGGGTGGTGGACATAGTCTATATGGATTTCAGTAAGGCCTTTGATAAGGTTCCACATGGTAGGCCGCTCTGGAAGGTTAGATCGCATGGACTCCAATGTAAACTGGCAAATTGGCGACACAATTGGCTTGACATTATGAAGCAAATGGCTATGGTGGAGGTATGCTTGTCGGACTGGAGGCCTGTGACTAGTGGAGCGGCTCAGTGGTCGGTCGTGGGCCCATTGCTGTTTGTTATCAATACCAATGATTTGTACCAGAGTGCACAGCGCAAGGTTAGTACGTTTTCAGATGACTCTAAATTAGGAGGCATCATTTACAGTGAGGAACGTTATCAGAAATTGCAGCAGTACCTCGGGCAGCTGAGGAAGTGGGCTGAGAAATAGCAAATGGTGTTTAATATAGATAAATGTGACGTCTTGTATTATGGAAAGTGAAATCCAGGTTGGAGTTTAATGATGATTGAAAGGGTCTTAAGGCGTGTAGTGGAAGAAAAGGAGTTTAGAGATCAGGTGCACGGTTGTCTGAAATTTGAGTCCCAGATACACAGGACAGTGAAGAAAGCTGTTGGGGTACACTGGCCTTCATCAGGGCATTGAGTATATACGTTGGGATGTTATGTTCCTGTTGTACAGGAAGTTGGTAAGGCTGCAGTTGGAGTATTGTGTTCAGTTTTGTTCACCTTGCTCTAGAAAGGATATTATTGAACGAGAAAGAGTGTAGAAGAAATTTACAAAGATGTTTCCTGGGCTAAAGGCACTCAGTTATAGGCAGAGGTTGGACAGGTTCGAACTTATTTCCTTACAACGTAGGAAACTGAGAGGGTTGTTATAGAAGTGTAACTCTTATAAAATCATGAGCGACGTACATGAGGTGGATACTTCAAAAATTTTTCCCAAGGTTGGGGAATCGAGAATGAGAGGGCATCCATTAATAGTTGGAAAGGAAAAAATATATAAAAAGGAACCTGAGGGGCAACGTTTTTACACAGAGTGTGGTACGCATATGGACTGAGCTGCCAGAGGAAGTGGTAAAGGTGGGTACAATAACAACATTGAAAAGGAATTTGGACAAATACACAGATAGGAAAGAATTAGAGGGATACAGAGCAAGGGCAGGGAAATGGGGTGAGTGTAGATACAGAGCAAGGGCAGGGAAATGGTGTGAATGTGGATACAGAGAAAGGGAAGGGAAATGGGGTGAGTGTGGATACAGAGAAAGGGAAGGGAAATGGGGTGAGTGTGGATACAGAGAAAGGGCATGGAAATGGGGTGAGTGTGGATACAGAGCAAGGGCAGGGAAATGGGGTGAGTCTGGATACAGAGCAAGGGCAGGGAAATGGGGTGAGTGTGGATACAGAGCAAGGGCAGGGAAATGTGTTGAGTGTGGATACAGAGCAAGGGCAGGGAAATGGGGTGAGTGTGGATACAGAGCAAGGGCAGGGAAATGGGGTGAGTGTGGATACAGAGCAAGGGCAGGGAAATGGGGTGAGTGTGGATACAGAGCAAGGGCAGGGAAATGGGGTGAGTGTGGATACAGAGCAAGGGCAGAGAAATGGGGTGAGTGTGGATACAGAGCAAGGGCAGGGAAATGGGGTGACTGTGGATACAGAGAAAGGGAAGGGAAATGGGGTGAGTGTGGATACAGAGCAAGGGCAGGGAAATGGGGTGAGTGTGGATAGAGAGCAAGGGCAGGGAAATGGGGTGAGTTTGGATACAGAGCAAGGGCAGGGAAATGGGGTGAGTGTGGATGGACACTTTGGTTGGCATGGACCAGCTGGGCTAAATGGTCAGTCATACTGCCAGTCTCGTGCAGTATGACTGTAAGTGAGAGTGATTTGAGGTGTAGACAGGTTGTGGGAGACTGAGAAAATATGTCATGGAAGGACATGTTCACAGGTGTCAGAATGCTGAAATGAAGACATTTCGGTAGTATAATGCAACACGGATCATTAGTATGAAGAATTATGAGTGAATGGGGTATTGCTGTGAGTTCAGGCGATGGAGAGTTTTGGATGAACATTAGTTCTGCAGCTTTGTAACTGGGAGTGAGGACAGCAGAGTCTTCGCCTCACTGGGCTGAACCTAACAAAAAACTGTCTCAGTGACATTTTCGTTGAGTGTGACAGAGGGGTTGTATGCACGAAGCCGAGCTGGTTTCCTTATGCTATCTTACCAAACTCATCTCATCACCTACCCACCCCACTCCATAGTGTCCCTCTCATACAATGCCAGCCCGATTATCCCACCCATCATGAGTGGAGGTACTCACAGTCGCCTGGATGCCCCTGGATATTCTGTGATTCCTGGCAATGATGTCATCTCTAAAAAGCCAACTGGCACACGGTTGACCTTTCTCAGTTAGGAGCTGCCCTGCACAGTTTACCCGAGCATGGCAGCTAAGGGGAAATTACACCACAGTTTGTTGACAGCAGCACGAAGGTCGTGGTGGATGGGCTAGTACAGAGGGGGACCATTCTCTTCCCAGAGGGGGCCACACCACCAGACCCACCGAGCTCAGTGCAGTATCTGCGGTCTGAAGAAATGCCCAGCAATACAGGACAAGCATCAATAACCTCGCCCCCTTTGTCAGGATAAGGGTCACCGTACTCTCTCTGCTCCCTCGCACTCACTGTATATCTGTTGTAGCACCTACCTACGAACAAGGCTCATGCTCCACCACTCTCACTACTGCATGCATCATCTTCCCTCTCTTTCTCTCTTGCATTTCTAATGCCCCCCACACAGTTATAGAATATACTGGAGATAGCCAATTATGGAATGTTCCAGATAATGTTCCAACTTATTCCCAATTTCAGGAAAACGGCTGTGCCCCAGTGTGTAACACGTAAGAGGATGGAGTAGAGATGTACGTTTTTCAAATCACACACAATTAAAATCCATCATGAGGCCATTCAGTGCTTCAAATATGCACCAACATTCATTACGGTCGATGGTGATCTGATGGTTTTCTCAGCTCCATGTCACAGGAGCTTTCATTCATTCAACCACCAGCTTCCTGTAACCGAGCAGATGAATCTCAGAAGTTTTTTTACCCCGGGTTTCTTCCAGCATGCGTTCAGAAGGCATTTCACATGGGGACGGAATCTCTGAACAATATATTTCATCTGCTTTATAAATTCATGCAACAGTCAGCATGCTTTCCACAGACCATTCAAAAACATGCACTTATTTAATGGTTATCGATATCCAATCATAATTAGTCATTCTGGTGATTTCACTTGTCTCACCTTATTGTATTCAGCCAAAAACACCTTCCAAACACTTGTCTCAATATAAAATACAATTTCTAGCAGAGAACGTTTTGATCCTCAGCCGTTATGATGACCGTTACATCAAATATATATTTCACCTTGTCATGAAAGTTTCTCTTGCCCTTTGTCTGTGACTGATTCTGCGTGTAACAGTAACACAGTCTCCCACTCAATTGGCTGGATGGTTGGTTTGTGATGCAGAGGGAGGACACCAGCGCAGGTTCAATTCCCCACATTGACACAGATTACCATGAAGGGGATGCTCTCTCAACCTCACCCCATCACCCATGTGGTGATCGTCAGCGTAAACCACCATGAGTGGTCTATCTAATGACAGTTCTTTGGGACTCTATTCTATCAATGTTAACATTTTAATTTTTTAACAAAAAGTTTTATTGAAGAAGACATTTTTATTATTACATTAAACCAATAACAAAGCAATTCAAATAACTGAACAAAATTACACCCATGCGCATGTAGATCCAAAACAAGTTAAAGTCTATAAATGGACAGAAGAAAAACAAAAATAAACAATAAATAATTCGGCTCAGCATAACACACTGATAGCTCTCATTCTTCGAGAGCATTACACATTCATATGTTCATAATTCTTCATATTTGATTCTTAGACAATATTGCCAAGGATATAAATGCCCTTTTTCAAGTTGCAGATAAGCCTGTATCACGGTAATCCAAAAAGGGTTGTCATATTTTATATAAATCTGTGCTTTTTGGTGCACCATATTGGTGAGAAAGTCCAAAGGTCTATTCTCCATGACGAGCTTATGACAATCCAACAGACCCATTGGGGGCTTTCAGACATCCAACACAACAGAATATATTTCCTAGCACAGGAAGTATGGGGGAGATACTATACGAGTATTTTGCATCAGTATTTACTGTTGAAAAGGATATGGAAGTCATAAACTGTAGGGAAATAGATGGTGACACCTTGCAAACTGTCCATATTACAGAGGAGAAAGTGTTGGATGTCTTGAAACGGGTCCCCAGGACCTGATCAGGCATACCCTAGAACTCTGTGGGAAGCTAGAGAAGTGATTGCTGGGCCTCTTGCTGAGATATTTGTAACATGGATAGTCACATATGAGGTGCTGGAAGACTGGACGTTGGCTAACGAGTTGCCACTGTTTAAGAAGGGCGGTTAGGACAAGCCAGGGAACTATAGACCAGTGAGCCTGATGTTGGTGGTGTGCAAGTTGTTGGAGGGAATCCTGAGAAACAGGATGTGCATGTATTTGGAAAGGCAAGGACTGATTAGGGATAATCAACATGGCTTTATGCGTGAGAAATCATGTCTCACAAATTTGATTGTGTTTTTTGAGGAAGTAACAAAGAGGACTGGTGAGGGCAGAGGGGTAGATGTGATCTATATGGACTTCAGTCAGGGTTGTGATAAGGTTCCCCATGAGAGACTGATTAGCAAGGTCAGATCTCTGGAATACAGAGAAAACTAGCCATTTGGATACAGAACTGGCTCAAAGATAGAATTCAGAGGGTGGTGATGAACGGTTGTTTTTCGGAACGGAGGCCTGTGACCAGTGCAGTGCCAGAAGGATCGGTGCTGGATTCAGTACTTTTGTCATTGACATAAATGATTTAGATGCGAGCGTAAGAGGTACAGTTCGTAAGTTTGAAGATGACACCAAAATTGGAGGTGTAGTGGGCAACGAAGAGGGTCAACTCAGATTGCAACAGGATCTTGAGCAAATGACCAAATGGGCTGATAAATGGCAGATAGAGTTTAATTAAGATAAATATGAGGTGCTGCACTTTTGGAATTTCAGCAGGACTTATACACTAAATGGTAAGGTCGCAGGGAGTGTTGCTGAACAAAGAGACCTTGGAGTGCAGGTTCATAGCTCCTTGAAAGTGGAGTCGCAGGTACATTGGATAGTGAAGAAAGCATTTGGTATGCTTTCTTTATTGGTCAGAGTATAGAGTACAGGAGTTGGAAGATCATGTTGCAGCTGTACAGGACATTGGTTAGGCCACTGTTGGAATATTGCGTGCAATTCTGTTCTCCTTCCTATCGGAAACTTGAAAAGGTTCAGAAAAGACTTACAAGGATGTTGCCAGGGTTGGAGGATTTGAGCTATAGGGATAGGCTGAACAGGCTGGGGCTGTTTTCCCTGGAGGGTCCCAGTCAGAGTGGTGACACTACAGAGGTTTGCAAAATTATGAGTGGTATGGATAGGGTAAATAGGTAAAGTCTTTTCCCTGGGGTTGGGGAGTGCAGAACTAGAAGGCTTAGATTTAGGGTGAGGAGAAAGATATAAAAGAGACCTATGGGACAACTATTTCACACAGAGGGTGGTGCGTGTATGAAATGAGCTGCCAGCTGTAGTGGGGAGGCTGATGCTAGTGCAACATTTAAGAGGAATTTGGATGGGTAAATGAATAGGAAGGGTTTGGAGGAATATGGGCCGGGTGCCTGCAGGTGGGACTAGATTGGTTTGGGATATGTGATTGGCATGGATGGGTTTGACCGAAGGGTCTGTTTCCATGCTTTACATCTCTATGCCTCTATGACTCTATGAATTATAATAATCTCTGTTTTTTGGTGCACCATTCTAGTGAGAAAGTCCAAACGTATATTCTCCACGATGAGCTTACAAAGACCCAACAGCCCCGGGGAGTTTTCAGACAATCAACGCAACAGAATATTTTTTCTAGCCCTGAAAGTAAGGATATATATTTTTTTTTTCCAATGTTCATCTGCGTAAGATACTCTGGGCAGGCCCAGGAAAAGAGAAACCGGGTCCATCTCCAATTCGGTCCCCAAGACGCACTCCATCACACCGAACACAATGCTCCAATATATATGAAGCCTGCAGCAGGGCCACATCCAATAAGCAAGAGTGCCTGTAGTCATTCTGCATTTAGGACATGCTGGAGATAATCCCACTTTGAATTTTGAGAGAAGATCTGGGGTCAGATGGACCCTATGAAGAATTTTCAACTGCATGGAATGGGGCCTATTACAGATCAAAATCCTTTGAGCATTTTCACAAATATTCTCCCATGTCTCCGAAGAGAGCTAAACCCCCAACTCTCTCGCACAAACGGCACTAAGCTGCACAGTCTTGTCTGAGGGGACACTCTCCAACAAATGATAAAGGGTGCTGACAGAGTGTATTCTTTACAATAAATACCCGCTTCTCTCTATCAGATCTGTAAGAGTCTGTTAAAAGTAATTTTTTAATCAAATCTCTGATCTGAAAAAAACAGAAGAAGTCTCCACTAGCAAGTTCATACTCACGAGTTATTTGATCAAATGATATCATTGTTTCTCCCTGAAGTAACACGTGGTGGCTCAGTGGTTTGCACTGCTGACTCACAGCACCAGGGTCACGGGCTTGGTTCCAGCCTTAGGTGATTGACTGTGTGGAGTTAGTATATTCTCAACTGTGTCTGCGTAGGTTTCCTCCCACAGTCACAATGATGTGCAGGTTAGATGAATTGCTCATTGCTAAATCGCTCATAGTGTTCCAGGATCTCTAAGTTGGTGCATTAATCAGGGTAAATATAGTATGGTAGGGAAATGGGTCTGGGGGTTTACACTTCAGAGGTTGGAAGTGGACTTGTGGGGTCCAAGGACCTGTTTCCATACTGTGGGGATTCTACTAATTTTAAGTCATCCAAGCATTGTACCCCCCTGACTGCCCCCAGTTTAAACCTGGAATCCATTATCCCCGGTTGACAATGCGGTACACCAATTATCTGGGTAAGAAACATGGTTTTGGCTGTATTGCCCTCAATCTGACGCATTGTCCTTCATGCTTTAACAGTATTTATTATCATTAGTTTATGACAACACTCCAAAAAGGTTGTCATTTTATCTAATAACAACAGACTAATAAGGGTTCACTTTGTCTGGGAGAGCTCAATGTCTAGTCATATTGATGCCGAGACCTCAGCGGCCCAGGCAATCAAATATGATGAGAAAAAACTTAACTGATTGCTTTTAATCGGGGAAATCAACTTCCCACAATCTGTGGGGCAGTTGCAATTTTGTTAGCTCGATAAAGAATCGCTTCTAGTGCCAAATAAAATAGCTAAACCAGTCATTCTTTTCCTAAAAAAACATGTTAGATTAAATTACTTACAGTGTGGAAACAGGCCCTTTGGCTCAACAAGTCCACACCGACCCGCCATTCACCGAGACCCATTCCCCTACATTTACCACTTCACCCAACACTATGGGCAATTTAGCATGGCCAACTCACCTGACCTACACATACTTGGAGTGTGGGAGGAAACCCACGCAGGCACGGGGAAAATGTGCAAACTCTACACAGTCGCCTGAGCCAGGAAGTGAACTCTGGTTATTGGCACTGTGAGGCAGCAGTGTTAACCACTGTGCCACCGTGCTGCCTACATGTATCATCTGTTTGGGAAATATCAAAGAAAGCATTCAAATGGGGTGTAGGAAATGAGGAAGGACATTCATTTTAATAACAGCTATCCGACCTAGCCAGGATATTGGAAATGCCTCCCATCTTTGAAGGTCTTGTTTAATTTTGTCAAACAAATGGACATAGTTCACGTTAAATAAATGATCAAAAACAGATGGAATGAATATACTGATATAGGGAATCCACCCCCGTGACCATTTAAAAGGAAACCAGGATTTGCCCTGAGTATCAGGGATTTCCCTCAGACCTCCCATAGGGATGGCCTCCAACATTGTAAAATTAATCTTATCGCCCGGAAAGGTAACAAGTGAACTAATGCATTGCATCACATGAACTACCGAAATTGCGGGATTTGACAAAAAAAAAGACCCTCATCTGCATACAATGTAATCTTATGTAACTTCTATCCACTTCTGGGTCAGATATGATGGCATCCCGACGGATGGCCTCCGCTAGTGGCTCAATCCCCAACGTAACCAACAATGGTGAAAGGTGTCAATCTTGTCGGCTGCCTGGAGAAATATTAATATTATTGATTGCCACACCATTAGTAAGAACTGCAGCCAGAGGATCACGGTAAAGGACCCTCACCCACTTGATAAAAACTTTACGTAGACCAAACCGTTCTAATGTACAGAGGAGATTCGGCCACTCAACTCAATCAAATGCTTGCTCTCATCTAAAGGGAACAATAATCCCTGGATAGATTGTTGTTGACACTCTTGGATCATATTGATTAAACTCTTTACATGTCGGAAGATTTGCAGCCCTTTATTTAACCTGGTTGGTCCTCTTTAGCAACGGAAGGCAGCAAAGATTCCAGCTTTCATGCAAGTGTCTCAGATAGGATTTTGAAATCAACATTTAAAAGTGAGATTGGTGCATAAGAAGCACAATCCTCCAGGGTCTTCCTTTCTTCAGCATCAGAGAGGTATGAGCCGCTCTTAAGGATGGAGGGAGGGGTTCGTGACTGTATGAGTGATGGAACATGTTAAAAATCAGCCTTGACAATAGGTTTATAAATTATTTATAAAATTCACTAGGAACTCTGTCAGGAACGTATGCCTTTACTTTCTGAAGCTGCTTCACACCCTCCTGCACTGACAATGGTGCATTAAGACACACCACTTTTTCAGGGGTTACTCCTGGAAGACCCAGGTTCTTGAAAAATGACTCCATCTTAATACATGTATCCTCAAAATGGCAAGTATGAAATGCCTCGAACAGGAGACTTTTTTTTTAATTGAAGGTAATTATCCCAGTACCTTCCCTAATTGAGGTAATGGCTTGAGAGGGGCGGTCGTGTTCCTGGCTAAATACTTGCCTGGCTTATCACCATGTTCAAACTGCCTTTGTTTTGCAAAAGTAAGTACCTTCTTGGCTGTCTGTGTGAGCGTGGAATTCACTGTAGACCGAAGTGTTGTGATCCTCTGCAGCTTAGCCACTGAGGGTCTATCACAGTATGCCCTCTCGGCTGCCCTCAGCTGTGCCTCAAACCAACGTTCCTCCTTCCCTTCTGCTGCATCCTCAGGAATAATTATTCCCTTGGCATAAGCCTTAGCAATTTCCCATGGAATGGATGGGTTACTGCTTGAATCTGAATTAATGGCTAAGAAAGATCTGAATTCATCACAGAAATACTCAATGAACTAACTATCCTTCAGAATAAAGGGATACATTCGCCAGGGTCTCGAATCTGTTATATTGCCCAGAATCTTAATCAATAAGTATGGTCAGAAATGGTAATATTCCCAATTGTGCAGGATGCCAACTAATCTAAGATTGTTGCAGGGATGGGGAAGATATAAACCCTCGTGTGGCAGTTCAGCGGGTTAAAGAAGAGAATAAAAGCCCTACTTGTGAGGTAGATGAGCCTCCAGACATCCACCAGCTCGAGTTCTACACAAAAATCTTCCAATTACTACCATTATAACGAGGATATTGAGGGACCTTTGGACATTCTGTCCACCGTGGAGTCCATAAGACAGTTGAAATCTCCTTCTACGTTAATGTGTCATGTTGCAAGATAACTGCATTTGGAAAATGCATCTATCAGGATTTTTAGAGTGTGCGCCCGGGGTGGGGGGTGGGTCGCAAATACCATTTAAAATATTGAATTATTTATCATGGTTCACGGCGTGGGGTATTATGATCCTCCGTGAGTGTCAAATACAATCTAGTAATTTAAATGGAAGATTCTTCTTATCCAGTATGGCTTCTCCCCTACTCCTCGTATTAAAAGACACAAAAAAACATTCAAACCCGCCCTGCTGTAACGTTAAATGTTCCTTGTCATCAAGCTGCATTTCCTCCAATAGGACAACATCCACCCTCTCTATTTTTAAGACTAGAAAGTATATTTTTCCTCTTGACTGGCCAGTGGCTCCCCTTAATGTTCCAGGTACACCATTTAAGCATATCATTATCCACAACACACTGTAGCAACATTTGAACTCGAGAGAGGAATAACTCGAATTACTGATTAATAAACAAAGTCTCATCGAGCTTAAAAACTACACAATCTAAAACTATTACAACTGACAAGCTCTCAAATCTAAGCATATAAGAAAAAAACAAAAAAAAACTGAACAAAATCGATCGGAGAATTTAAAATGTCCACAAAGTTTTCTCTTTCTCTGCACAGTCAGACGAGTTCATGGATCCATTAAATGCAATACGGAGAACCGTTGGGTACCAGAGGGAATACTGATTCCCGAGTTCCCTTCCTCTTCTCTTGATAGGTGTTAGTTTTGGAAGTAGGTGAGCACTTTGGTGATAGCGATCACAATTTCTGTTATGTTTTCCTTAGTGATAGTAAGGGATAGGTGTATAGCAATGTGCAAGAGTTACAGCTGGGGGAAAGGCAATTACGATGCGATTAGGCACGATTTAGGAAGCATAGGAGCGAGAAGGAAACTGAAGGGGATAGGCACATTAGAAATGTGAAGCTAATTCAAGGAAAAGCTACCGTGTGTCCTAGATAAGTATGTACCTGTCAAGCAAGGAGGAAGATGTAGAGTGTGGGAGCCGTGATTTGTGAAGCAAATGTAACCTCTGGTCAAGAGGAAGAAGAAGGCTTATGTTAGGATGAGATGTGAAGGCTCAGTTAGAGCGCTTGAGGATTACAAGATAGCCAGGAAAGACCGAAAGGGAGAGCACAGAAGGGCCAGGAGGAGACATGAGAAGTTGTTGGTGGATAGGATCAGGGTAAACCCTAAGGCTTTCTATAGGTATTTAAGGAATAAAAGAATGACGAGAGTAAGAATAGGGCCTATCAAGGATAAGAGTGGAAAGTGGTGTGTTGAGTCAGAGGAGATAGGGGAAGTACTAAATGAATATTTTTTCAACGATATTCACTCAAGAAAATGACAATCTTGTCGAGGAGAATACTTAGATACAGGCTACTAGACTAGGTGTGATTGAGGTTCATAAGGAGGAGATATTAGAAATACTGCAGAGTGTGAAAGTGGATAAGTCCCCTGGGCCGGATGGGATTTATCCTAGGTTCATCTGGGAAGCCAGGGAGGCGATTGCCGAGCCTTTGGCAATGATCTTTAAATCGTCATTTTCCGCAGGAATATTACCAGAAGACTGGAGAATGGGAAATGTGGTTCCCCTTTTCAAGAAGGGGAGTAGAGACAATCCTCATACTTATTGATCAGTGAGCCTTACTTCAGTTGTTGGTAAAGTGTAGGGAAAGGTTGTAAGGAATAGAATAATCTAGAAAAGAATAAATTGATTAGGAATAGTCAGCACGGTTTTGTGAAGGGGAGGTCGTGCCTCACAAACTTTGTTGCGTTCTTTGAGAAGTTGACCAAACAAGTAGATTAGAGTAAACCGGATTATGTGGTGTATAGGGATTTCAGCACGGCGTTGGATAAGGTTCCCCATAGTAGGCAATTGTACAAAATGCAGAGTAATGGGATTGTGGGAGATATAGCAGTTTGGAACCGTAATTAGCTTGCTGAAAGAAGTCAGTGGGTCATGGTTGATGGGAAATGTTCATCATGGAGTCCAGTTAGAAGTGATTTACCACAAGGGTCGGTGTTGGGTCCACTGCTGTTCGTCATTTTTATAAACGACCTGGATGAGGGCGTAGAACAGTGGGTTAGTAAATTTGCAGACAACACTAAGGTTGGAGGTGTTGTGGATAGTGAGGAAAAATGTTGGAGGTTACAGAGAGACATAGATAAGCTGCAGAGCTGGGCTGAGAGGTGGCAAATGGAGTTTAATGCGGACAAGGGTGAGGTGATTCACCTTGGTCGAAGTAACAGGAATGCAAAGTACTGGGCGAATGGTAAGATTCTTGGTAGTGTAGACGAGCAGAGAGATCCCGGTGTCCAGGTACACAGATCCTTGAAAGTTGCCACCGAAGTTGACGGGTTGTTAAGAAGGCATACAGTATTTTAGCTTTTATTAATAGAGGGATCAAGTTCTGGAATCATGAAGTTATGCTACAGCTGTACAAATCTCTAGTGCGGCCGCACTTGGAGTATTGTGTACATTTCTGGTCACCACATTATAAGAAGGATGTAGAAGCTTCGGAAAGGGTGCAGAGGAGATTTACTAGGATGTTGCCTGGTATGGAGGGAAGGTCTTACGAGAAAAGGCTGAGGGACTTGAGGCTGTTTTCATTAGAGAGCAGAAGGTTGAGAGGTGACTTAATAAAGACATATAAGATAATCAGAGGTTTAGATAGGTAAGCCTTTGTCCAAGAATGGTGACAGGTCGGAGCAACATCGAGGGCTGAAGGGCCTGTATTGCGCTTTAATGTTTGAAGTTCTATATCATCAAACGATTTTTTTTTCAGAATCACCGCCGCTGAAAATCCCGAAAGGACATAATCCTGGACCCCGTGAATTAAAGCCATTGGATCTTTCCCCTGGTTTCTGGAAGCTTCCATTTGTCTTTGTTTATCCCCATAATTATGTAACCGCACGAGGACAGGGCGAGAGCGCTGGTCTGAGCCTGACCTGTGCTCCGTAACCCGATGAACTGTCTCAGTCTTCACCCGTCCCTCTTCAGTTTCGAAGTGGAAGAATCACTGCAGCCAGTTCTCGAAAAATACTCACTGGCTGACCACCTGCTGTCTGGGCCAGCAGACCGACGGTGTGAGCATTCTTCATCCTGCCACTGTTCTCAAGGTCGTCATCATGTTTAGTAAAGATACGGACCTGTTTTTCAACGATGAGGATCCTCTCTTGTGAGGAATTGATCGCAGACTCTCTCATGCAGTTTGGCGCTTGACATCGTCTATTTTGTTTCCAAGGCTGTCAAGTTGCTTCCCAAGTGTTTGGAGCGCATCTGAGAGTGCTAGTATTTCTAACCACGGCTGAACTTTTCTTTAATCATGCTGTCAATCATTTTACGTAACTTGATGAACTCACTGACCAAGACCTGGGTGAGTAACTGGGTCCAGGGAACGAGCAGAGTGGGTTGCAGATATCGCCTCAGGTATGCTCGCTTCTTCTGATGGGTGCACCGTCTGTTACAACTTACTCATCCTTTTCCAAATTCTGTCATTTCCACTGGGTAAAATGGGATTAATAAAGATTCTATCACCCTTTTAGGGTTGAATTTTAAGTAAATTGCTGGAATAGAGTAGGTTTGGGAACCACTTTGCCCATGCTGTGATGTAGAGCCCAACAAAGAAGACCTTCGGGATCGCCGCCATCTTGGATTTCCCTTTAACATTTTATCGATATTATCATTTCGGTTTGCATTATATTTCTGGAGCAGTGTGATTTTGTACCACTGTCTACATTTTCCCCTACACTGCAAATTGCTGCCGATTCCTCGATAATCCTTGACTCTGTTGTTACTTATGAACCTTCTGTCTGTGCCTCAAAAATATTCAATATCTCTGCCTCCAATGCTATGCGGAGAAGAGATTCCAAATACTCTCACCATAATGAAAACAAAAATCAACCTCAGCTGTGTGTGAGATTATTTTTGTCTCCTTTCCTGAGAAAGGATATAATTAATTTGGAAGCAGTTCGGAGATGCTTCACTTCATGTATTCCAGGGAAGAGGGTCTTATATTATGAAGGCTTTAACAGGTTACTCTTGGAATGAGATGTGATGTTATTGAAACATACAAAACCTAGAGGAGAGTGGATCAGATAGATACCCACTGGCTGTTTGTATAATCCAAACTTCTTGTCATTTTTATAGAATCTCTCCAGTGTGGAAGCAGGACATTCCATCTATCATGTCCACATTGACCCCCCGAAACTGTATCCCCCTTGGACTGTCCCTCATACTCTATCCATGTAACCCTGCATTTCTCAGCACTAACCTATCTAACGTACACATCCCTGGGCACTATGGGCAATTTAAAATGGACAATTCGCTCTAAGCTACATATATTTGGACTGTGGGAGGAAACTGGAACACTGGGAGGAAACCCACATAGACATGGGGCGAATGTTCAAAATCCACATAGAGGGTTGCCCGAGGTTGGAATTGAACGCAGCTCCATAACGATGGGAGGTAACAGTGCTCACCACAGATCCACCATGTGGTGCATCCGTTAGTTCTATTAGTTACGTGTGGCTGACTAAAGAAATCTCCCTGACTTGTTCCTATCACTGAACCTCACCCAGTCTGAGAACTTTATCATCAGCCAAATCACCAATCTGGTTGCATTTACAATTTGTTGTGAGCAGTGGAGGAGTGGGACGAGAAAATGAAACAGTGACACCCTCCAACCTCATTCAGAGCATGAAGTAGAAGAAATTCATAAAGTGGTATTTCATTCCAGTGGGAATTCTCTTTCTCAGAAGTTTGGGATGGCCAGATATTTATATTATACCGAGGCTGGCTTGGTCTGATTGTCTACAGACAGGTGACTCAGAGATAATGGTGCATGGAGAACAAAGTGCAACTGGGACCACAATGAGATGTGCCACGACCTTACTTACTGGTGGAGTATTGTCAAAGGGCCGAATGGCCCCCTCGTGTCCTTCAGCCCTGTGTTCTGATGTTCTATTCAGCCCTTCGGACCTGCTATACAGGGACAGATCGAGGCCACTCCCATGGTTAGGTGCAGTTGTGGAAATGTACTTGGAAAATGTAGGCTTGGCCAGAAATTGCCCCCCTCCACCCCCCCATCCCTGTTTTCAGGCTTCCCCTCTCTGTAACGTCTGCTCCAGATGTGGGACATATTGCAGTCCCAGATATGCTGGGAATACAGCCCCATACCCCACCCAGGATTAAAACGACAAATCCCCTGCTCTCCCTGAATGCAACATTTTACAACACGATTTCCAGGAAAATAACCCATTATTTTCCAAAAGCACAGCATGTGAAATTAATAAATAGGAACAGGAGTAGGTCAATCGGCCTCTCAAGCTAGCCCTGTCATTTAGTAAAAACATGGCTGATCTACTCCAGGGCTCAGCTCCACTTTCTTGCCGATGCCTTGTATCCCTCCACACCTCTCTGAGTCAGGGAATTCCAGACATTCACTACCTTCTAAGAGAAGACATCGGTTTGCATCTCAGATTGAAATCAATATTCCTGATTCGGTATCTATATCCTCGAGTGCGACAGTCTGCCCAGGAATGGAAACAACTTCTCAATATCTACCTTCTCAAGCCCCTGCTGTGCCTTGTATACTTCAGCAGTATCACTTCTCATTCATTTAAACCCCAATGGATGATCGCCTCACCATTTTAGAGATTCTAAATAACTAAACCCTTTCATCCCAGGAAGCTGCCTAATGTACCAACCTAGTTACTTGCTGCATCAGCATGCTGACTTCATGTTTCATACACAGGAACACTCCAATCCCTTTGTACTGCTCCTTTTCTGGAAGTCCTCTCCATTAAATAACAACCTGCCTTTTGATTCTCAGTGTCATCCACAAACTCGGATGTATATTGCACTCAGCTCACTGCTTCAGGCTATCAGTATAGAGTGTAAATAACTGATGCCATCGGACTGATATTTGTGGTACTCCCGTAGATTCCCTTATCATAAAGATCCATTAACCCTGACTCTTCGATTTCTGTGTTAACCAGTCATCATCCCATGTTAATACAGTATCCGACGTCCTAGAACTTCTGCTTTGTGTAATAACTTTTATTTTGTAATACCTTGTGGAAAATCTCTGGAAAGCCTCGTGTCTACCAGATCCCCTTTATCAAATCCGCTTGTTACATTCTCAGGCATCTCCAGAAATACTGTGCATGATTTTGCAGGGCAAAATATAATTTCCCGTTCACAAATCCACACTGACTCTACATGAAGCTTTTCTAAATGTCCATGCTGGGCAAGTTTTCCAAACTATACTAGTCCCATCTGCTTTCATTTGGCCCATATGCCTCTAAGTTTTTCCCATTCATATGTTTGTCCAAATGAGTTTTAAATGTTGCAGCTGTACTTGCACCTCCCATTCTTCCTCTGGCAGCCCATTCCATACCCACACCACACTCTGTGTAGAGACGTTGTCCCTTCGTCCCTTTTAAATCTTCCCTCTTACACCTTAAACCCATTCCGTCTATGCTTGAACTCCCCCAGCCTGTGGAAAAGATCTTGGCTATTCACCCTATCCATTCCGCTCATGATTTTGTAAGTTTCTACAATGTCAGCCCACAATCTTCTACACTCCATCTGATACTAACTTCAAGAACAAGCATTTAAAGATAAGCACTGCAAGTTTGGAACTATCTTCAACATGACAGGTAACCAACACTCAGCCCAAACTTCATACTGTGATTTGTTTTTCTCCATGTTACAATACTAAGGCGGCATGAAACGCTTAGTAGTGCCAATAAGAAGTCAAGGATCTGAATTTCTTTGTCTAAAGGGAGTGATGATCACTATAGTGAAACGTATCTGTGGCATGACCTATATAATACCGCATGGTCAGCATTCTCCCTCCTGGCCTCCCTATGACCCTGCGTGGTTGTGTCTTATTTATCTTGCAATCAATAGAGAGAACCCCTTTCCCCCATTCACACCTTAATTTAAACCCGTTTTACAGAATCTTCTCATTTACCATTGCTAAAAGCCTGTTTATCTTTTGCCACACCGTCTTTTCCCTGCAACCCAGCCCCCTCTTCTGGCAAGGGATTAAAAGACCATTTTGCAGTTGTATTCAGTTCTGAAGAAGTGTCACACTGGACTGGAAGTGCTAACTCAGTTTCTCTGTCTCTGCAGATGCTGACAGACCTGCTGAGTTTCTCCAGAAATGAATAGCACAGAACAAATTTTCAATTAAACAAATAACTATGGATACTGGCAATAAGAATATAAAACTGCTGGAGATAGCGGGAGCTTTATAGAAGGTTCACTGGACCTGAAAGTTTAACTCTGCATTCACTCCAGAAAATACTGCAACATCTTTAGAAATTTCTTCAGCAATTTCTGTTTTTGAACAATTTCCAATGATGTATGTCAAAGATGCCCAAAAATCTTGTCCACCAAGGAGCGCCATACACTGGGAACTGAACAATAACGCATGGTGCAGAAGTTCGTTGATTCTGAAATTGCATAAGATTCGCATCACTGACACTGCAGAGCTCTGAATCATGGTCAGGGAGAAAAACAGTGGGAAACACGTTCACTTCGAACACAGAACATGGCACTTTGGAAAGGAGAAGATTCGGATTAGT
This sequence comes from Hemiscyllium ocellatum, assembly GCF_020745735.1. NCBI lineage: Eukaryota > Metazoa > Chordata > Chondrichthyes > Orectolobiformes > Hemiscylliidae > Hemiscyllium > Hemiscyllium ocellatum. The sequence goes on from NC_083444.1 coordinate 27,297,014, forward strand.
ACCTTAAATTGATTGAGTTTATGCAACAATTTGGAGGCTTGGCACCAAGGAATGACTTCCAGTGGAATGAGAATATGAAAATGGAAGTATTTCCGCATCAGAAACCAGAGTAAGTCACTGAATACAGGGCTGATGGGTGAGTGGGTCTCGGTGTGAAATGGGGAACAGTCAGTAGAATTGAATTGTAAATATTGAGGCTTAAACTGGGTTGTCATCTGATGATGTAGATCACAGCAGCAGAAGAAGCAGAATTGTTTTCAATGACAATCTGTAACTTTTTCCTCAGGACAATTCATCAGTCCACCATTACCATCATGCTGATCCATGGTTCAGTGACGAGTGTGGGTGGACATGTCAGGGTCGGAATCACGTGCACCTAAACGTGATGACAACCCATTAATGCGACTACACTTCACTGTTTACACTCCAAACAGCAGGACTAACATCTGATACAGAGAGGGAAATGATCCCAAGATTAACAAATCAGATCTAAGCTCTGTCGGCCTGTCAACTGCATGCATAAAAGTTGTTGGATCATTAAACAACTTACTGGAAGAGAGGACTCCACAAATATCCACATACTAAATAATGGAACAGCCCTGTACCTCAGTGTAAAAGATGCAGTATCTGCACCATCCTCAGCCAGAAGGGTTGAGTCGATTATTCACTTCACCATCGCCATGATGCACACAGAATCACAGATGGCAGTCACAAACCAATTCAATTCACTGCACGTGAGATGAAGAAACAGCTGAACACAGTAGATACGGCAAGGGCAATGGCCTGACCCCATTCCTGCAATAGGACTGAAGACTTGTGCTGCATAACAAGCCGTGTCCCTGGGGAAGCTGTTTCATTCCAGCTCCAACTCTGACATCTCCCTGGCAATGTGGAAAATTACTCACCTATATCCAATCCAATAAGAGGAGGATGACTGCAATCTGTCTATTTACTAGTCTTTCAGTCCCCTCACGACAGTTAAATGGGTGAGAGTTCTATTTGACAGAGATGTCATACAGCACAGAAATAATCTGCTCAGTGTGGTTTCCAATAGAGATCCAGACCAGGCTAATGCTCTGACAGCTGGTTCAAAATAAAAACAATTAATAAAATATCAAATCTAAAATCTGGTGTCAGTAATAGTGATCTTGTGTGCAATATCAATTGTAAACATCGATCTCCTTCCCCAATGTACTTTCAGGAAGTGAATCTCCCATGCTTTCCTGGTCAGGCCTAAAAGTGACTCCAGACGCATAGACATGTGATATACTCTTGAATGGTCTCTCAATCGGCCAAGCAAGACACTTAATTATATCAAACTGCTCTAAGGTCTTAAAGGATGAACCTATAATGAACACCAGGCCCCAGCCTCGTTATTAGAAATGGGAATGGGAAACACAATCCTGTCGACCCTGCAGAGATCTCCTTCCTAACAGCTGAGAGCTTGTGACAATATTTGCAGAGCTTTCCCACAGACTGCACGGAAACATTGTTACAGGAGTAGGTCATACAACATATTGAGCTTTCCCTGTGCTCGTTAATGGCCGAACATCTCCTCAGTGCAGTTTTCCCCATAAAATATTCATATCCCTTAATATGTTTAAACATTGTGAAATATAAAAAGAGAACTTCTGTAGTGCCTTCAGCCCATCAGTTTTGCTCCTCCATTCAATATACAGGCAGTTCTCCAATAACGCGTGTTGATTAAATACAATTTGGCTGCAATGTGATTCGTCAATCTTTTTCTCTAAAGTGAATTCTCATTCACTGTGACGCGATTCTTTGCCGGGAAGCAGCTGAACAGTAAAACCCTGCCTCAGGATCCTCTCTCTGCAAAATGTACAAACAATGTGTTCAACGAAAACAGGAATGCAATGTGCTCACGAAGGCTTGAAACTAAGCCTGAAACTGGAAATTGTAGACTACATTTAGAAAGAACTTTATTCCAAACTGTAGAGAGAATCTTGAGGAGACCTGGAATTCCCCATCGGCAACACGTGGTCAGTCAACCCCCACGTGCTTTCTGGTGAAAGGTACAGTGCTCCAGTGAGTGACCAGAGTGTGAAAGTGTTACATTTACAGCACTGTTCCATTACAGCATGTGATCTAAAGATTTATTTAGACTGTCCTAGGGTGTGTGTAGACCAAATTTAATTTTTGTTTTTTACTTATATTTTTGGGGGTTTGTCCCTTACCTTCTTTTTACCATAGACCCATTTTTAATATTGCACAATTTTTGACAACACGGTGTTGCACTGAAACACAGCTACCGCGTTATTGGAGAACAACCTGGACTGATAGCTGATCTTCTATCTTCACATCGTACTCCTGCTCTGGCCCTATCCCTTTAGTTTCCAGAAATCCTTATTTATATTCAGCGCCATGCCTTCCACAGCCTGATCTGGGAGAGAGTACCCCTGGTTCGCCAGTCTTCGAGTGCAGACATTTATTCTCACCTCAATGCAAAGCGGCCTGTCTGTACCTGGTACTGTGGCCCCTTGCTTTAGACATCCGAGCCTGGGGAATTATCATCCCTGCTTCCAATCTGTCTCGCCCAATCAGAGTGTTATATACTTCACTGAGATCTCCACTCATTTTCCTAAACCTAATGGAACACAAGTCCAGTCCCCACGAACTCAGATCCCACAACAAGTCCGTTATCCCAGAGATCAGTCTGCTCATCCTTCACTGCTCTCCCTCAATGTCAGGTTTGTCCTCTATTAGAAACAGAGACCAAAACTGCACACAATGCTGCACAATGTTCGAGATGGTGTCTCACCAAGGCCCTGTACAGCTGCAGTAAGATACTCTTACTCCTGTACTCAAATCCCACTGCAATATTGCTTTCAGAGACTGGAGTACAGTGAGATCCAGATTCCTTTCAATGTTACAGCTCCCCAATTGCAGGGTCAATATACACTGGTCAGCGTGCCAATGCCATTCCCGGTATTGACTCCTGGATTCAGAACTCACTGCCTTACATACTCGGAGGACTGCACAGAAATAAACAAAAATGCAGCTTAAGGTGCTTTATACAGCAACATTTTTCAACCACTCCCTTTACAACTGATAGGCTGCCATTCTATTGTTCCCATCAAAGGACACAACATCATATCTCTCCCATTGCTCTCCATCTGTCAGGTATTTGCCCAGTCACTTCACTTGTCTCAGTCATCTTGGAGCTTTTTTACATCCTTCTTACCCACTCACAAGCTGACATTGTTTCGTGCTGTCAGCAAACTTGGGAATATTGCGTTTGAGACACTCAACCAAATATATGATGGGTATTGGCAATAACTGGCGCCGAAGCCACGATCCTTGCTATATCCTCCTAGCTTACCATTTCAAAAAACAATTGTTTTATTCCTACTCACTGTTTCCTGCCAGCTCTGCCCTTCGAAAACTACCATGTATTAGCCCCAGTCCCACAGGATTCGAATTTGAACAATCGGCTTGGAACTTTATCAAGACTTTTTCTGAAATTTCACTCGTACTGCACTGTTAGCTTCTACATAATTTTGCTAAAAGTCACTTTCTCAAATATGATTCCCATTTCTTAAATCTCTCTTGACTTTGTCAATGCCCATTAATTTCAGTCCGATACTTTCTGTAAACTGTTTAGTTGATAATTTCATTATATTCCCTTTTTCTCACCAGACTAAAGTTCCCTAGGATTGATGGGAAGTTTTATTTTTTGTTTTGTTTTCCTCTGTGAATGCATAACTGAAGTATTTGCTCCATAGTTCTGACATTTCCCGATCCTCAATTATCTGGTATCAAACTGTAGGAAAGCTGCACATTTCTTTCTCTTAATTTTGCCATTGACATGTTTTCAGAAAATATTACAAGTTCTGTCTGATAAAAGTTGTTAAGATATTCTTCAGAAAATTATCAATTCCTATTTTAAGGTACTCAGTGATTGGCCTTCCATAGCCATACAATCACAGAAGCAAAGACTCTGTACTATCAGAAATACAGCACGGCCTACATGAGACCCACTTTCCAACACAATAACACCCGCCCCCTAACCCTCCCCCGCCGTCCCCTTTCTCACCTCCCTCTTACCCTCCCCTCCTTCCTTCCCCTCTCTCGACCTCCCCTCTGTCTCGCCCACCCATTTCTCACCCTCACCCCCTCTCACTCTCCCCTCCCTCCCTCCCCTCTCACGCTCTCCATTCCCTCTCTCACCTCTCTCGCCCTCCCCTCTCGCCATTCCCTCCCTCCCTCCCCTCTCACGCCCTCCCTCTTTCTTGCCCTCCCCCTCTCTCACCCACTTCCTCCCTCTCGCCCTCACCTCCCTCACTCCCCTCTCTCGCCCTGCCCTCTCCCGCCCTCCCCTCTCACGACCTCCCCTTTCTCAACCTCACCCCTCTCTCAAACTCCCCCCTCCCTCTCCTCTCTCGCCCTCTCAGTCCCTCGCGCCCATTCCCTCCTTCCCCTCTCTCACCTTTCCCTCGATCACCCTCTTCCTTCCTCTCGCCCTCCCCTCCCTCCCTCCCCTCTCTCGCAGAAGGAGGCCATTCAGCCCCTTCAGCCACTTACACAGGAACAGGAAGACACCATTCAGCCCTTTGAGTGTATTATACAGGAACAGGAAGAAGCCAATCGGCCCCTGGAATCACTAACACAGGAACAGTTAGAGGTCATTAAGCACATTGAGTCACTTACACAGGAACAGGAGGAGGCCATTCAGCCCCTTGAGTAACTTACACAGGAACAGGGGGAGGCCATTCAGCCCCTTGAGTCACTTCCACAGGAGCAGGAAGAGGCCATTCAGCCCCTTGATTCACTCGCACAGGAACAGGAGGAGGCCATTCAGCCCCTTGAGACACTTCCACAGGAACAGGAGGAGGCCATTCAGCCCCTTGAGTCACTTACACAGGAACAGGAGGAGGCCATTCAGCCCCTTGAGTCTCTTACACAGGAACAGGGGGAGGCCATTCCGCCCCTTGAGTCTCTTACACAGGAGCAGGAGGAGGCCATTCATCCCCTTGAGTTACTTACACAGGAACAGGAGGAGGCCGTTCAGTCCTTGAGTCACTTCCAGAGGAACAGGAGGAGGCCATTCAGCCCCTTGATTCACTCGCACAGGAACAGGAGGCGGCCATTCAGCCCCTTTAGTCACTTACACAGGAACAGGAGGAGGCCATTCAGCCCCTGGAGTCACTTACACAGGAACAGGAGGAGGCCATTCAGCCCCTTGATTCACTCGCACAGGAACAGGAGGAGGCCATTCATCCCCTTGAGTCAATAACATTGGAACAGGAGGAGGCCATTCAGCCCCTTGAGTCACTTGCACAGGAACAGGAGGGGGCCATTCAGCCCCTTAAGTCACTTACACAGGAACAGGAGGAGGCCTTTCAGCCCCTGGAGTCACTTACACAGGAACAGGAGGAGGCCATTCAGCCCCTTGATTCACTCGCACAGGAACAGGAGGAGGCCATTCATCCCCTTGAGTCAATAACACAGGAGCAGGAGGAGGCCATTCCGCCCCTTGATTCACTCGCACAGGAACAGGAGGGGGCCATTCAGCCCCTTAAGTCACTTACACAGGAACAGGAGGAGGCCATTCAGCCCCTTGAGTCACTTACACAGGAACAGGAGGGGGCCATTCAGCCCCTTAAGTCACTTACACAGGAACAGGAGGAGGCCATTCAGCCCCTTGAGTCACTTACACAGGAACAGGAGGAGGCCATTCAGCCCCTTGAGTCATGTACACAGGAACAGGAGGAGACCATTCAGCCCCTTGAGTCTCTTCCACAGGAGCAGGAGGAGGCCATTCTGTCCCATGAGTCACTTACACAGGGATATGAAGAGGAGACCATCAGTCCCTCAACGCTCTTACACAGGGACAGAATGAGGCAATCAATGCTGATTCCAGATGAAAAGCTTATGGCTGAAACATCGATTCTCCTGCCCCTCGGACCCTGCCTGACCTGCTGTGCTTTTCCAGCATCAGTTCTGACTCGGATTTCCAGCATCTGCCGTCCTCACTGTCTCCTGATTAATGCTCTAACATGATGAACAAATGGAGCAGAGGCTGAACAGACTGCTCCATGTTGTTCCTGTTGGCTATATTTCTGATTATATATATGTGGGACTTTAACATGTTTTTTTTCGCAGTGAGGACAGAAGCGAAATGCTTTGTGTGAAGTCTCAAGGAGGCACCTTCCATCTCCGACAAGACAGCCTGGTGTTCTCTATGGAGGGCAGAAGCTGGTGGGAATGGCTATCTGTTTCAGAAGGAAGGTATTGTGGCTGCTGTTGGGGATTGTGAACAACATGATGTTCGGTGCAGGGTCACACGATAACTGCTTATTAATGTGGTGGGGTGTTAATTAAGGCTTAGAAACAATTAGGAAAGCCATGTTGGACTGATTAATGGACTCTCTAAGTTCAAATAATGCTGATCTTGTTCATGTTGATCCTGTCTAGTGCACGTCCTGTTCAGTGTAACCTGTATGTCTTACTATGTCCAAGTCTATTTTCACCCTATGTTCTGTCTGGCCTTGCTTACTATGATCTTCCTCCACTGCTCATAAATAAAGTGTTTCCCTGTACTGACGTATACGTGACAATCAAACATGGGTAAAGTATAGTATTTCTCAACGTATCAATGTCTCTTCTCGAAAGAAGTGATCGCAACCAATCCCCAAGTTTCAGTGCAAGCATCTCTATTCTTTCATAGCTCTACAGATTAAACATTCAGTTTCTTCACTCTCATTTCATGATACAAACATCGGTGTCTGTGGTAACGAAATTATTGCTGACAAAGGAGATCAAAGCTGTAGAGATTTTCTCAAACATCTCTCGACATGGATTCGTAAATTTAGGACTATGGCTTTACATAGATTCTTGAATCAGTCGACACAGAGAGCAGTAGACGTATTCGGTATAGATTTCAGTCAGGCCTTTTATTAGGTTCCACATGATAGACTGCTCTGGAAGGTTCGATCGCATAGAATGCAGGGGGAGCAGGCAAATTGGATCCACAACTGGCTTGATGTTAGGAAGGAGAGGTTAATAGTGGAAGAATGCTTGTAGGACTGGAATCATGTAACGATTTTTAATTCATTTTTTCTGGATGAGTGCATTGCTGGATAGGCAGCATGTATTACCCATCATAATTGCACACAGGGCAGATAAGGGTCAAGCACATTGTTGTGGGTCTGGAGTCACATGGAGGCCAGACCAGGTAAAGATGGAATTTTCCTTACCCGAAGGATATTAGTGAACCAGTGGAGAATCTCAGGGGTTAGTGCTAGGCCCATTACTGTTTGTTATCTCTTACCGATGACGGGAATGAGATTGTAACAAGCATGATGATTAAATTTTCAGATGACACTGAAATATTCAGTATCGGGGACAGTGAGGAAGGTTATCAAAAAATGCAGCAAAACCTGAAGTGGACCGAGAAATGGCAAATGGAGTTTAACATAGATAGGTGTGAGGTCTTGCATTTTGGAAAGTCAAATCAAGGTAGGTGTTTCATGGTGAATGGGAGGGCCTTAACGGGGGTTAGTGGACAGAGAGACTTTGAAGTTCAGGTTCACGGTTTTCTGAAAGTGGAGTCACAGGCCGACAGAAGGCTTTTGGCACACTGGCCTTCATCAGTCAGGGCATTAATTATAGAAGTTGAGAAGTTATGTTGCAGATATACAAGACATTGGCGAGGCCACACTTGCAGTATTGTGTTCAGTTATTGTGACTTTGTTATAGGAAGGATGTTATTAAACTAGAAACAATGCACAAGAAATTTACAAGGATGTTGTCACAATCCAATGGCATGAGTTAAAGGGAGAGTTTGGATATTCTCAGACTTTTTCTTTAGAGCAGAGGAGACTGAATGGGGAACTTATAGAGGGATATAAGATCACGAGGGGCATGGATATGGTGAATGCTCTCAGTCTCTTTCCAAGTACGAGAGGCATCTGTTTATTGTTAGATGGAAAGAGAAAAGGGAACCTGAGAGGCAACGTTTTTACACAGAGGCTGGTACGCAGATGTAAAGAGCTGCTAGCGGATGCTTTTGAGGGAGGTACATTAACAACATTTAAAAGGCATTCGGACAAATATATGGATAGGAAAGGACTCGAAGGATATGGAACAAGTGCAAGGAAATGTGTTAGTGTTGATGAATATTTACGATGTGGAGGTCGAACCCCTCTGTTAATTAAAGCAAACACCCAGACAAGCTCAATTTGCTGCTTAATATGTTAATATATGATTGACAAAACTCTGACATGCCACTATTTAAAGAAAAATAACAATTTAATTTCTTAACTTTAATAGTCATCATTAACAACAACGATTCACAAATACAAGATCCCTTTTTCTTAACTGATGACTATCTGACTCCACCTTGAAAAAAACGCTGTTCCTATAATCCATGTCTGAAGCATTACATTCAATTAATCTCAGGACCACAGAGTCTCTGCCTCCTCCGCTGTCTTCACTCTTCCAGCTGCTGACATCCATGGGTCATCTTCCTTTGCATTTAAGTGCAACTAGTTTTTGCATGAAAAGGTATCCTAGAGAGTGTTTTAGTTGGCCAGTTACCTCTCCCGCTCAACAGCAGTTGCTCTGCTGTTCAATGGCAGTTACTCTACATTTAGATTTCAAAGTGCCAGGTGCATATACTCCTCACGACACATGAAATTCTCATAATTTGATTATTTACACGTGTCGGAACAATGATATTCAAATACCATTGTCTTCTGGTATCCTGGGCATTATTTAAACTAATTCTTATCAAAACAGTAACCAAAACTCAGGTATCCATTTACCAGACAATTGTTACATTTGGAAAAGCCTGACCATTAGCTGGCAATTCTGGCTGTACATTATATTCAGCAAAATCAGTTCTATCTGAAAGTGACCAGACCTGCTTTCAGCTGCATAACACCTTCCCCCACCTCCCCACCCCCGTTCTTTTCAGGAAAAAGAAATGAAACATCAGAATAAAAAGATGGCTTCATTTCTTTTCCTGTAATTCTCAAGCCCAAAACTACGAAATGTAGAAGCAATTAATCTAACTTACACCTTTCATATTAATTCTGCACACATATGTATCATTGCAATATTCAAATGTAATCTGCACTTTTTCCTTTAAATCTGCGATAACATATCTGCTATCACAATTGTACGGCCCACAACATGGATATTTTGGCAGTTAAAAGTCGATAATGTCAGAATCCAATGAAATATTTACATATTTCAGTCTTTAAATCTTTCAAAAAATGCAAAAGGCTTGTATTTTTATACATTCATCTCCGAGAACCCGTTTGTCACATAAACAATCATGTGCTGTCAGGCCAGTACCAAACTCAATAACCTTCTTTCAATAGAGGAGCACTTTCCTTCTGGTGGATGCTCGGTTTCTTTTTGACAGGTAGCCAATTGGCCATTCCATTATATTATCATGTTCCTGCATCAATATCTCTCCAACCCCTATATAGCTAACAACAATCGCAACTTTGAAGTGTTTCAAAATATTTGGTGTAGCTAAAACTGGTGCGGTAGTTAATGCTGCTTTTGAATTCTCAAATGCCTGCTGGAACTGTTCTATACACCAACATTTTACGTCTTTTTCAGTAAACCCATCAGCAGTTCCACAACGCTGCTAAAGTTTTGAACAAGCTTCCAATGGAATCCACTCAGTTCCAAAAATCGAAGCTCCTCTTTCATCGAGGATGGTTGTGGAAATTCCTCAAAGCCCTTCGTCTTTGTGTTCCATGGGGTCAACCTTCCATGTCCAATGTAATGCCCCAATAACGTCACCTCTGCCTTCGCAAATTCTGTTTTCTTTACGTTTATTATCAGTTTTCCTTCTTGCAATCGTTCAAGGAGCTCTGCCAACTGTAACATGTGATCTTTCCATGACTTGCTAAAGACCATTACATCTAACAGATAAACTGCACAATTTGTTAATCTGGCCACAACTCTGGTTATGAGTCTTTGTAATGTGGCTGGTGCATTATGCATTCCAAAGAGCATCACTTTGAATTGAAGTAGCCCTTTAAGGTGACAAACGCAGAAACTTATTTCACTTTCTCTGATAAAGTTGCCTGTCGCCTGCAGGAGTGTTGTTTATCAGAACAGCATTCTCTACTTCCATCCCATACACAAAAGCGTAAGTCCTCCCTTCTAGGTTCTGCAAATGTCCTCGTACTGCTGAAATGACTATCAACTGGGATAATTGCTCCTGCAACAGATAGCTCGTTATCCTACCCCACTCCTCAAGGACTTCCTTGTTAATTAAAGGATTGTGCATCACATCAAACTCCATGGTATTTGATCCCACACTAACAGCTGTTTCCACAGTTCCTTATTCCAATATTTGTAAGATTACAATGTATTGACATGACATACCTGCTATCTATTTTTCTATCCAGCATCTTTACCAGACAGTTTACCTGACTCTACTTCTTCTCCATTTGGAAGGGGACACTAAACCTGGATTTGAAGGGAGTTCCCACTATTGGTGGCAAACCCACGAAAAGATATAGCATCAAATTTCATACTTTATACCTGCCACGTGCTTCATTCTATGCTCTACCCTCTTCATGTGCTGTTTAGCTAACTCACGTTTTCTAATCGCTCTCTCACCTCAGATAGATATTCCAAGTGTGAAATCTCCAACTTTGGTCCTGTTAATTTCTCGTTAATTAATTCCAAAAGACCTCACACTTCATGTCCGAATACTAACTCAAAGGGAGTAAATTGAGTAGGTCGGGGCATCTCTAATGGCAAACAATTTAATGGGACACCTTTATCCCAATCATTTGGCCAACCCTGACATTATGCTGTTATCATGGTCTTCAGCGTCTGATGCGAACTTTCCAAGGCTCCATGCGATTCAGAATGGGACACACTTGATTTCAAGTGTTGTATACCTAAGCTATCCATGATTTACTTAAACAGTCGAATGGTAAAATGACTCCCTTGGACTGATGGGAACTCTCTGGCTAACCCGTACTGAGTAAGGAAAGATACGAACCCCTGCACCACCCTTTTTGCTTAATAATCCGTAATGGAATTGTCTCTGGTAATCTGGCAGACACATCCATTATGTTTAGGAAATATTTATTCTCGCTTTTAGTTTAGAAAGAGGGCCTAAACAAATAATCATAACCCACGTGAAAGGTCCGTCGAATGCAAGAATTGGCAACAAAGACTCTGGTTTCTCATCCTGCCTGTGGCTTACCTACTATTCGGCATGTATGACACATACAGCAAAGAATAAACACGTCCTTGTACATTCCAGGCCAGTAGAAATGATTGCATACATTAGCCTGAATCTTCCAGGTGACCTCCTGCAGGTAGTTCATGTGATCCCCGTAACACTTCCTGTCTATATGCGATCGCCAACACAATCTGGTCAACTTTGGCCCATTCCTCCTGTGCAATAACCTGTTGTGGTCTCCATTTTCATTTAGGACTCTATCTTTAAGTTGCTAACGCTCGACAATATATTGTTATTCCTTTTCTGACTAGACATCAATCTATGTAAATTTCTGTTGCAAGGCCATTAGCCTTTCAGGACTAAACACCTCTGCCCATCCCTCTGCCTGATCAGGTTTTTCCTGCACTATTACATGAACAACGGGCCAGTTAATGACACTTCCGCTCCTTTGCCTTTCTCTTTACTTTTTGCTTCTTGCTGTAACCTATGACAGTGAGATCTTGTTATTACACAGTCTGGAAAATTTCCTGTGTATTTGTCTTTTAACTCATCAATCTCCTGGTCTTCCTTTGACTTCGCCACCACAAGAGGTGTCACTCCCACCTTGGCTCCTGCTAAATTGTTCTCAATAATAAAGCGGTATTTCTGAAACTGACGGTCTGTCACTCACTCCCACTGTTACGTCCCCAATCTTGATTTGGATCTCTAACCCGCTCTTACACAGGGGAGCACTACATTTCTGTTTGCATTCCACAAATGATCACTCTCTCAGGTAACATGTCAGAAAGAGTACAAATAATTCCATCATTTACTTTTAGATGTTGAGAGAATGTGAGGATTACAGATACTGGAGATCACAGTTGAAAGGTGTGGCGCTGGAAATGCACAGCAGGTCAGTCAGCAACCAAGGAGCAAGAGAATACACGTTTCAGGCATAACCCCTTCATAAGGCAACTGGGGGATGGGGGTAAAGAGTTCTGAGAGATACGTCGGTGGGTGGGGGAGGAGCTGGGCAGAAGGTAACTTGGAAGGCGATAGGTAGATGCAGGTGGGGGGTGATGGTGAGAGGGCAGAGGACTGGGTGAAGTGGATGGTAGTAGGACAGCTGGGACCCTCCAACCACACGGCATCAACATCAACTTCACCAATTTCCAATTCTCCCCTCTCCCAATCTCATCCCAGATCCAACCCTTCAACTCAGCATCACCTTCTTCAACTCGCCTGACAGTCCACCTTCCTTCCCAAATGTCCACTCCACCCTACTCTCTGACTTATCACGATCATCCACACCTTCATTTTCCGATCGTCTTCCCACTGACCTTCCCCTCAGCCCCACTTCTACCCTCCTATTTATCTTTTACCCCCCCCATTCACACCCGCCCCCCCCGCCACATTCCATATGAAGGGCTTGTGCCTGATATGTCGATGTTCAGATGCTGCCTGACCTGTTGTGCTTTTCCAGCGCCACACTTCAGGAACAATAGAGACTGAGAAGATCCCGTATCTCACAAAATTATATCTTGTTATCCTTTTCCCCCTGTTCTTTCAGAGTAACCTTTCCCCACAGAGGTGAATTCTTTATAGAGATCAGGTACTAACTCCATACCCGTCCCCTGCCTAAGCTGAGCACTCTCCTGCAGCTCTTCTACTTTTCTTGGGGTTCCTTTACTACTTCCACTAATGCCACTGGCTTAGCCTCTTTTACCACATCTTTTTTTTTTACCACAGGGCCTTTCTTCAACGACTTGCATTGTGACTTTGTCTATCCCATTTATTGCACTGAAGACAGCTTTTCCTAGTGCCCTTCTTAAACCACCTGCACTGTAATTCTATGTGTTACACTCCGGTATTGTGAAAACACCTGAGGCCTTTCACCTCCTTTCAACACTCTTGGCATTATTTATTAACCGAAATAAACCATTCCTAGTGTGCTCGCGATCTTTGTTTTGTAGAGTAGGATCTCCCCTTCTCCCAGTTTCTATCCCTCACAGGAGGGAGTTCCTACCTGAAGCTAAATTGTACCTCATGCAACAATGCATATTCACCTGCCATCTCTGCCGTGCTTCTCACTTCTCGAACTTGCTGTTCATTCGCATGAACTCTGATCATCTCTGGAAGTGAGTGTTTAAATTCCTCCAGCAAAATGATCTGTCTTGTCCATTTTTAAGGCCCATGCTCATCTATCAAAATGACTATGTTTTACTCTTCCAACTCAATATAAGTCTGTCCTGGTTCCATCATTATGTTTATGAATCGTGGTCTATATACTGCTGATACCAATTCATAACCAATCAAAATAGCCTGTTTGACATCTGCATAACCTCTTGACCCCTCATCTGAAAGCGCGGCACCTACATCACTAGCTCGGCCTACCAGCTGAGTCTGAATTAGCATTAGCCACAAATTCTCTGACCACTCCATCTGTCTATCCAATTTTTCTTATCAAAATATGGCAATGTTTTCACATATTTAATTATTGCCCTACCTTCTATTTTAATCTCTAATCAGTTAACTTGACTTTGCTGACTAATTCGCAACTTCTCAAGTTCAAATTCTCTCTTTCTGTTTCCTCTCTCTCTCTCTCTCTTTCACTTCTACCTCGCTTTCCGTTTCCTAGCTCTTTCTTTTTGTCTCAACCTTTAATCTTCCAACTCCAGTTTGTAATCCTTTTTTTTTCTAACTCTACTGCACTCACTGTCAGTTTCTCCCGTACACAAAAGTGCTTGACCAACTCCATTGCAATTTCAGCTTTCCTTTTGTCCCTGGTTAAACCCAGTTCTAACCTATTTGCTAATTCTAAACATACGCCCTTCCTCTGTCTTTCTAAGCTTTCTTGGCAAAATTGGAATCATTTTCAAACCCCAGAACCTCTTTAGTAATGTTAAATCCCATTTCTCTCACTTTTCATTTAATCATCTACATGTAACCTAAACTAAACATATTTTCTGTCCTAAGGTTTATTTAAAGATCTTTGGCAATAATTGCCAAGTATTGGAATCTGCTGAGACCTTTTGTACTCCTAATTTGTTCACATATGTCTCAATCCTGAATGACAAGCCCTTAAATTGTTTTGACATCGACGTCGAGCCTCTCTGTTAAACCAAACATCAAAAAACTCACCTCGCCTAGTAATCTGTTTAAACATGAGTGACAGAAAACTCCCAAATTCCACCATTCAAAGAAAAATAACACTATATTTTATAAACACGATTAGTGAACATCACACAACAACTATTCACATGTACAATACAACCTTTTCTTAACTACTTACGATCTGACTACAACTCCAAAAATATGCTGTTCCATTAACCCAGTTATTGAACATTACTTTAACGTAGTCTCAACATCGCACAGTCTTTGTTGTCCTGTTGTCTTCAGTCTTCCAGCTGATGATCTCCCTGGGTCACCTTCTTTCTGTTTTTTTAAAAAGTAAATCAAGTATATTGGAATGAATATTTTTTTTCTAATTTGAGACCAAAATGTTAGCTGTCCAGTTGGCTTTCCCATTAATTTTTAAAATACCGGGTTTATATCCTCCCCATGACATATTCAATTCTCATTTTTTGATTGGTTTCCAGATGTTAAAACAATACAGTTTATCTTCCAGTGATTTCTAGTATCCTAGGCATGATTCAAATTAATTGGTTACATTCGAAAGTATTATTTGGCATTGTAAATATGAGTCACAGCACTCTCTCTAATCGATGTGATAGATTAGGGGCCATTCTTCTTTCTGGCCAGGTATGTTAGATATCTACCCCGTTTATCGCCATACTCAAATAACCTCTGTTTCACAACGGAGATTTCCCTCTTTGCTGTCTGGGTGAGCCCAGCTTTCAAACTAGCTCCGAGGGCTGTAATCTGCTGCAACTTGGTTACAGTCGGTCTGGCAAGGTATGCTGTTTCAGCTGCCTTCAGGCAAGCCTCGAGCATATGCAGCTGCTCTGCCTTCTGCCACTTCTGGGTCGCCGAGTAAGAAATAATCAAACTCCTCACATAGGCCTTGGCAGTCTCCGAGAAGGCCGACTTATTACTGGCCGTACCCATATTAATGTCCCAAAAATTTTTAACTTCCCCCAAAAATATTCAATAAACTTGCTATCCTTCAGGAAGAAAGGAGCCATGTGCCAGTGCCGTGAGCCTGTCCCATCACCACCGACCTTTATCTCCATGTACACTGCTGCATGATCAGAAATTACTATCTTCCAAATTCTGCAGGACAGCACCGAATTCAAAAAGGTCAACAAGGAAAAAAAAGTCAATCCTCGAAAAACACTTTCGTGACTGAGAGAAAAAGGTGAAGTCCCTCTCCTCAGGATGGGAAAAAGTGATGTCTGCAGATGCTGGAGATCAGAGCTGAAAATGTGTTGCTGGAAAAGCGCAGCAGGTCAGGCAGCATCCAAGGAACAAGAGAATCGACGTTTCAGGCATAAGCCCTTCCTGAAGAAGGGCTTATGCCCGAAACGTCGAATCTCCTGTCCCTTGGATGTTGCCTGACCTGCTGCGCTTTTCCAGCAACACATTTTCAGCTCCTCAGGGTGAGGACAACTCCACACACCCACCATTCCCAGCTCCCTGTTCAGGTACACAAACTGCCTGGATTGCGGGAACGTACCCACAAGATCCCGAGGCATTCTGTCCACTTCAGGGTTAATAAATCAGTTACAGTCTCCCCCTATTTCTGTATGACATGCCCCAAGGGCTAGCAACTAGGAAAGGGCATCTGTTAAAATTTGAGGGCGCAGGACACATTCAAATTCCCATACATATTTCCATGTATTAAAGCTTTATGAATCAAAAATCACCCATATTCATTCTTCATTTGGTATCACAATTGAAATGGAAGATTCTTCTTGATGATTTAGTAACCCTTCTGCTTTTCAAATTAAAGGATGAGAAATAACACACGTCAGAACACTGAGACAGAGCGGTGAGGAGAGAAGGTGGAGTGAAGCGAGGGCTGCCAGGAAGGTAAGGGCTTAATTTATATTTGGGCAGTGGCTGAACCCGAGATACTGCACATGTAGCATCACCCTTCCGCCCACCCTGCTCTAACCGGAAGGAGACGACTCAGTAAGGTGGGGCTTTTATTTTGTCTTTATCTTTCTTTTTCATATATTTAAGTGCGTTGTTTGGGTTTAGTTAGTTAATATAAAGCTATGCTTCCCATAGCAGGGGACCTCAGACCGTGGCACGTGTCTCTTGCTTGAAATGGGAGCTTCGGAACGTGTCTGACATTCCTGTTTCTTTCACCTGCAAGACGTGTGTCCAGTTGCAGCTCTCGTTTGACCGCATGACGGCCCTGGAGCTGTGGATGGACTCACAGTGGAGCATGCACAATACTGAGGAGGTAGTGGACAGCACGTTTAGTGAACTGGTCACACTGCAGGTTTGGATTGCTGAGGGAGACAGTGAATGGGTGACCAAAAGGCATAAAAAGAGTAGGAAGGCAGTGCAGGTGTCCCCTGCTGTCATCTCCCTACAAAACAGGTATACCGTTTTGGATACTGTTGGGGAAGATGGCTCACCAGGGAAGGGCATCAGTTGCCAGGATCATGGCACCGTGTCGGGCACTGCTGTTCAGACGAGCGGGAAAAAGACTCGTAGGGCCATGGTCATAGGGGATTCGATTATAAGGGGAATAGATAGGCGGTTCTGTGGCCGAAAACCGGACTCCCAGATGGTATGTTGCATCCAAGGTGCTCGGGTCAGGGATGTCACCGATTGGCTGCAGAGCATTCTAAAAGGGGAGGGTGAACAGCCAGTTGTCTTGGTGCATATAGGCACCAACGATATAAGTAGGAAACGAGATGAGGTCCTGAAAGAAGAAATCAGGGAGGTAGGAGAGAATTTAAAGGACAGTGATCTCGGGAATACTACCAGTGCCACGTGCTAGCCAGTGTAAAAATGAAAGAATAGGCAGGATGAAGACGTGGCTTGAGGGATGGTGTAAGAGGGAGGGATTCAAATTTGTTGGACATTGGGACAGGTTCTGGGGAAGGTGGGACTATTACAAAATGGACGGTCTACATCTGAACTAGTCCGGAACCAATGTCTTTGGGGGAGTTTTTGATCCTACTGTTGGGGAGTTTGTAAACTAATGTGGCAGGGGTCTGGGAACCAGTCGAGACTGGAGACTGTAAAAATTGTGAAGGTGGCATTAATAAAGGGAAGAGTAGGCAGAGAGCGGATGAGCACAAATATCTGGTGGCATGAAATACGTCTACTTTCATGCAAGGAGTATAGTGTGTAAGGCAGATGAACTTAGGGCTTGGATTGGTGCCTGGGAATATGACATTATTGCAATCACAGAGACTTGGTTCATGGAAGGGC
The DNA here is from genome assembly GCF_020745735.1 of Hemiscyllium ocellatum. Classification (NCBI taxonomy): domain Eukaryota; kingdom Metazoa; phylum Chordata; class Chondrichthyes; order Orectolobiformes; family Hemiscylliidae; genus Hemiscyllium; species Hemiscyllium ocellatum. Next base: position 27,314,532 of record NC_083444.1, read on the forward strand.
ATGATGATTAACAACGAAATGTTTCAGGATATAAACGCTTCAGACAGGACAGAGAGGGAAGCAATAGGGGGTGGGGTGGGGTGGGGTGGAGTTGCATTGCTGGTCTAGGACGATTTCACGGCTATACTAAAGGAGCACACGATGGAGGTCTTGGTTAGTGAGGCATTATGGGTGGAGCTGAGAAATAAGAAGGGCGCAGTTACATTGTTGGGGCTGTATTACAGACGTCCCAACAGTGAGCGTGAGGTAGAAGAACAATTATGTAAACAGATTATGGAAAGATGCAGAGGCAATAGGGGAGTGGTGATGGGAGATTTTAATTTTCACAACATTGACTGGGATGCACTTAACGTCTGTATGAGGTAGAATTTGGAAGAATTCCAGGCACGTTTTCTACGGCAGTATATCAATAGTTCGACGAGCGAAGGGGAAATATTGGACCTGGAACTGGGGAACGAGCCAGGACAGGTGATAGAAGTTGCGGTGGATGATTTCTTTGGGAACAGTGACCACAATTCTGTAAGTTTCAGAATATTCACAGATAAATTAGAAAGTGGACCTAAGGGAAGAGTACTAAACTGGGCCAAGGACTATTATATCAATATTAGACTGGAACTCGGAAATGTGGATTGGACACAGCTATTTGAAGGGAAGTCCACATTTGAGATGTGGGAGGCTTTCAAAGATAGGTTAAAGATAGTGCAGGGTAGGCATGTCCCGTTGAAGGCAAAGGATAGGAAGGGCAAGATTCATGAACCATGGATGACAGGAGGAATTATACGACTAGCCAAAAGGAAAAGGGAAGTGTACATAAGATTTGGGCAGCTAAGAACAGAACGGGCCCTGGAGGAATATCAGAAAGTCTTAAACAAGGAATCAAGCGGGCTAAAAGGGGTCATGAAATAACATTAGCGAGCAGAATTTAGAAGAATTCCACAGCAGTTTATTCTTTTATAAGAAGTAAGCAGGTAACTAGAGAAAGGATTGGTCCACTAAAGGATAACGAAGGGAGGCTGTGTGTCGAACTTGGGAGAATGGGTGAGATTCTGAATGATTACTTTGCATCAGTGTTCACTGAGGAGAGGGGAATGATGAATGTTGAGATTAGATATCGAAGTTTGATTAGTCTGGATCACATTGACATTAATAGGGAAGATGTGTTGGGTAGTCTATTAGTTATTACCATGGACAAATCCCCAGGACCGGATGTGATCTATCACAGGTTGCTGAGGAAAGCTAGAGAGGAAATAGCTGTGGCCCTGACAGATACCATTATGGCATCCTTAAATACAGGTGACGTGCCAGAGGCCTGGAGGGTTGCTCATTTTGTCCCCCTGTACCAGAAGGGTAGTAGGGATATTCCAGGTAACTACAGACCAGGGAGCCTGACTCGGTGGTGGGAAAGTTGCTGGAGAGGGTACTGAGGGATAGCATCTATTTATATTTAGAAAAGAATGGGCTTATCAGTAATAGGCATCATGGTTTTGCGCGGGGGAGTTCGTGTCTTATTAATGTAATGGAGTTCCTTGTGGAAGTGACCAAGGTGGTAGATGAAGGAAGGGCTGTTGATGTCATATACATGGACTTCAGTAAGGATTTTGATAAGGTTCTCCATGGTAGAATAATGGAGAAATTGAAGTCATATGATGTGCAGGGTGTTCTAGCTAGATGGATAAAGAACTAGTTGAACAGCAGGAGACAGAAGTAGTAGTTGAATGGAGTTTCTCACAATGGAGAAAAGTGACCAGTGATGTTCCACAGGGGTCAGCGTTGGAGCCACTGTTGTTTGGAATATTAAAAGATGAACTGGAAGAGGGCGCTGTTGGTATGATCAACAAGTTTTCAGATGCTCTGAAGATTGGTGGAGTAGCAGAAAGCATAAGGGAATGTCAAAGAATACAGAATGATATAGATAAACTGAAAAATGTGTTGCTGGAAAAGCGCAGCTGGTCAGGCAGCATCCAAGGAGCAGGAGAATCGCCGTTTCAGGCATAAGCCCTTCTTGAGGAATCAAAGATATTCCCGAAACATCGATCCTCCTGCTCTTTGGATGCTGCCTGACCTGCTGTGCTTTTTCAGCAACACATTTTTCAGCTCTAATCTCCACCATCTGCAGTCCCCACTTTCACATTTTTGATATAGATAGACTGGAGGGTTTGGCGGAAAAGTGGCAGATGGATTTCAATCCAGACAAATGTGAGGTGATGCATTTAGGCAAGAGTAATTCTAGAGCGAATTATACAATGAATGGAAGAGCCTTTTAAAAAGTTGATGAGCAGAGAAATCTGGGAGTGCAGGTCCATTGTACCCTTAAGGTTGCTGCACAGGTGGATAGAGTGGTATGTAGTATGCTTGACTTCATTGGATGGGGTATTGAGCGTGACAGCTGACAAGACATTGGTTCGGCCGCATTTAGAATACTGTGTACAGTTCTGGTCGCCACATTACCAAAATGATGTGGACGCTTTGGAGAGGGCGCAGAGATGGTTTACGAGGATGTTGCCTGGTATGGAAGGTGCTAACTGTGAAGAAAGGTTGAGTAGGTTAGATTCATTTTAATTAGAAATAAGGAAATTGAGTGAGGACCTGATTGAGCTTTATAAAATTATGAAGGGTTTAGAAAGGGTGGATAGAGACAAGCCTTTTCCCAGTGTGAAGGATTCAATAACGAGAGGTCACACTTTCAAGGTGAGAGGTGGAAAGTTTAAGGGGGAATACACGTGGTAAGTACTTCACACAGAGGGTGGTGGGCGTTTGGAACGCGTTGCCAGCAGAGGTGGTAGAAGCAGGCACGGTAGATACATTTAAGATGTGTGTAGACAGATGCATGAGTAATTGGGGAGCAGAGGGATACAGATGATTAGGAATTGACCGGCAGGTTTAGACAGTACATTTGGATCGGCTCCAACATTTGTTGGAACACAAATGAGAAATTCTCAAAGGGCTGTTCAAGTGTAAGTTCCCTTCCCCAGAAGATTGTGGTGCCTGGATGTTTGCATTTATTCAAAGTTGTTTTTGTATGTAGTAAAATGGTATACAGACAGAAACGTGCTACTGAGACCAAAAGCACATGGAGCGGTGACAAAGTATCTAATAGCCCACTCCTGCTCCTCAGTCCTGTGTTTCTATTTTGTATTCAACTCCTCAAGCTCCTACAAGGAGCAGATGGAGGCCACTTGCTCCAAATACCTGGTCAACAGTAACACAGCATCTCATTCAGTCCCTCAAGACTGTCACACATGGTTTGGTGTCCGTTGGAAAATGTTATTTGGTTCGAAAGACGCCTTTGGTCTCAGTACAGAGTGTTTCCTCTGCAACTTGTGGTTCATTTGTTGGTGATATTATAGACCCAGATTCACCGTGAATAGAGTCCCCATATCTCAACCAGAAATGACTCACAAAATACTTTACTCTCTCTGATTGCAACGTTCAATCAAAGAACATTCAGGGAAATTACAGCCATTAACTTTGCAATTACTGAATATGAGGACAAAAGGAGCAGGATCAGGTCATTCGGATGATCAAGCCATTGTATACCATCATGGCTGATATACTGTTGACATTAACTGCTCTTTAATGCCCAATTCCTCATCCCTTCGCTCTCTGACAGGTCAAACATCCACCTACCTCCTCCTTAAATGCTTTCAGTGATATAGCTCCCCTAGCTCTCTTGCCCAGATAATTCCTGACAATGATTACCTTCTGTGATCGGAAAGCCCTCCCTACACATACACCAGCACCTATTGATATGAACAAGAGGCGAACACAGGGGCTCAGGAAAGAGCGAATGGCTTTGATACCAAGGCAGTATATTTGACTGAGGATGTCATCGGGACCACCTACTTGTTTGAGCTGAATGTGCATCAGATGTAACCTTCCCACGGGCCGGGGTCTTTCAGAATACAAATAAAGAGGTTTGGGGTCAGTCGCCAACAATCCTCTCTGTCCCAGGACATCTCTGCAGGGGATCCTCAGGTTAGCCCCCTCAGCACAAACATCTTCAGCTGCTCCATCAATGTATGTTCCCATCATAAGATCTGAAGTCGGTATGATGACTGAAGATCACAGAATGTTCAGAACATTTTGTCCCCCATCAGCTCCTGAACCATTCTGTGTCCATGTGCAGCAAGACCCGGACAGCATTCCGGTTTGTGCTGTTATAGTGTCGGTAACATTTATGTAACAGCACGGCCAGACACTGCACATTTCCACAGTTAGAAGAGGAGCTCATTCAGCATCTGAAGCTGGTTGCACACGGGTATGAGCTAGCATTCAGGAACAGGAAGTGTGACAGCAGATTCAATACTCCTGTCTGTTGGACAGGAAGAAGAGTAGTCTGTTCAGTGCATCGAGCTGTTAAACAGGAACAGGCAGAGCCCAGTCAGACGCTTAAACCTTTTCCATGAGACCAGGAGGAGGCTATTCATTCCCACGAGACAGTTATGCAGGAAAAGGAGGGGGTCACTGATATTCTAACATGACAAACCAATGAAACTAAGACTGCACTGATAGAGGACTCCATGATATTAATCATGGTTCCATTGTTTGTAGAATGTGTGCTGCTTTAACATAGTTTGCTGGCAATGAGGAGGGAAGCCAAATGATTTGTGCCAAGTCTCAAGGAGGCATCTTCCATCACCGAGAAGACACACCTATATTCTCCATGGAGGTCAGAATCTGGTGGGAATAGTTAATTGTTTTAGCATGGGCGTGTTGTGGCTCCTGTAGGGATTGTGGATAACGAGACTTTCAGTGCAGGACCATACAGCAAATGCACTGTATCAATGTGGGGAGTGTTTATTCAAAGGCTGGCGCTCTGTCTCTCTCATGCGACATGGGGATTGGGTGTGGTTTGAGGGCAATATTCTCAGAGGCTCTTGAACTATCGACAATCATACAACCCGAGTAAAAAAGAAGCCATGGAATATTTCACTGTATCAGTGTCTACTTAGAACATCGTGAGTGACTGTCCCTCCCCCCAAGTTTCAATGCAATCGCCTCTCATTCTCTCACAACGCCAGAGAATAATCTTCACTCTCTCCTCATGGTACCATAATCCCAGGGATTAGTCTGGTCAAAACTCATTGCACACTCTCTGTGAAAAGGCGATCATTCCTTATAAAGGAGAGAAAGTCTGTCTACAACATCCCAAATACTGCCTCAACAACTCTTTCAGCGATGATCACAATAACTCTTTATCCTCTTCGACATCTCCATTTCTTTCCTGTGGCGTAAGAAGACTTGCCTTCTCTCTACACTGCTGGAAAGAGTTAACTCTTTTATAATGAAGGTATTGTTGCTGCTGTCGGGATTATGGATAACATGATGTTCATTGCAGGATCACGCACCAATTGAACTGTATTAATGTTGGGAGAGTTTATTCAAAAGCCAGAGCCTCTCTCTCTCTCAGTCTCTATCTGAGTCTCTCTCTCTTTCTCTCTCTGTCTCGATCTCTCTCTCTCCTCTCTTTCTCTCTCTGTCACAGTTGAAATAGGGAGTGGGGGTGATTGGGTGGAACGTTCTCAGAGGCTCTTAAACTATCGAGAATCTTGTAATCTGAGTGAAAAAAAGCCATGGAACATATCACCGTATCAGTGCCTGTTTAGAACATCTTGAGTGATTGTCCATCCCCTTTAAGGTTCAATGCAATCACCTCTTATTCTCTCACTGAGCTTCGCTCACTGCTCATTGTGCTATCACCCCAGGGGTTAGTCTGGTGACACTTGAGAGAAAGACTATCCACAGTACCCCAAGTACTGCCTCAACAACACTCTCAGGGATGATCACAAAGCACCTTTTCTCTCACTTAGACATCGCCATTTCTTTCCTGTTTCACAAAAAGCCATTCCTTCTCTATGCCTAACGACTGACATGGAATTTATAAGTCCCTTACATCTGTCCGTCAGCATCAATAAAGCCAGCACCAGAGATTCCTGTGGAGATTTGCATCACTCCAAATAGCCGATGATCACGTACCTGAATGGAAATAAGATGTAGCAATACAGAAAACAGGCAGAAAAAGGGAGCTATCTTTACCTTTATTCTTCTCTCACAGGATGTATGAAGCCCTGGTCAGGGCAGCATGTTATGCAGATCTTGAACTGAGTGGCTGGTTCAGCTGTTCCACACTACCTTAAAGAGTAAAACGCATAGCTTTGGGTTTGTAGTGTTACAACACAGGATAAATCTTCCTGCTTAATTAAAATCAGCAACAGAGTAAAGATTTATCCCATGCAGTAATCTGTGATAATTCTAGACTCCAAATCTATTTAAAGTAAAAATTAACAACTTTATTTCTTAAAGTATAACAGAGAATAATAAACGAACAACTATTTACAACTTCTTCCTTTAACCTGTCTTTGACCTTCCCCCTCCACAATACTAGACCGATAAGACTCCTTAATAAGATTTACAAAACAAAACTTCTTATCTCAAACCCAGGAAGCTTTTGGTTCTTCTCTATATTCCTGACTTCTTTTCTTCTTGGGGACTCTGCTTCACCAGTTACTAGTCAATAAAGGTACATATAGGAGAGCTATTTTTCAGGCAGACTTTGCATGCTGGTGCCTTGGCAGTTCTCCTCTCAACTGTCCAATTTTCCATGGTCTTGTACCACCAAACTATTGGATTGTATCATTGGCTGTTACGATTGTCAATATAATAAATTAAAACTTGGTTGGAGGTGGGTATTTTGGGGTATCATTTAACACTTTTTACAGTTGAATTTGTTTCAAGACAATAAGCTAATTGGGTTGTTCGACCAAATGTTACATTATATCTATTTTTCAGAACTCTTAGTGCTGTCAGGTAGTTATTGTTGGTTTTTCATTCTCTCAAAGGTACAGTACTCCCACATGTTCATCACAGAAGTCACACGGAAACCTGACGAGGGAAGCATGACACATTGACTACCCTAAAGGACTTCAGGCAAGCAGATTGGGTTTTATAACAAATGATAATGGTTTCTTTTAAACTCCCCAATTTCCTTCATGATATATCAACAGACTATTATTCTGTGGCTCTAGATTTTGAGTCAATGGCTTGACCACCATAAACTACCTTCCCTTATGCGAAAGAACAAGTTAAACATTCTCAATAGCAATTATTTAGTGACGGACATATGATTATAAGGAACGTGAAACTGTTGCATCCGGATTGAACAAAGGCACAAATCGTTTATTCAGATATTGCACTGAGACTGAGGACGAGACTGGGATACCATGATGGTGGTATTGGACAGGATTGGTGAGTGGTGAGGACATGGAGATGTAAATCTGTGAAGGACAAAATGGTTTATGGAGTTTGAGAAGAGTCTGATTCCTTCTTGCATATCAGTGAATAATGTATAAATCGTAGTTTGATAGTTATAATATATAAGGAAATACATTTTTGTTTGGAACTGAAGATATTGACTTGCACTTTCCAAAATTTATATATAATGAGCAGAAATTCAGTTCAACCCGGTTTAGTAGACAAATATAAAGACTTACCAGGAACACCAACTATCGTGAAGATGGGATAGTAACTACCTTGAATAATCCAAAGGATATCCTGGATCCGATATGCTAATGATATCCAAGGCTGAGAAAGCCAGTAAAGACCCCCCGTATAAACTCCTGTCAATTGTTGGAACATTCCAGTCTAATGTTCTCAGATACTGTTCCATTGTTGGAACATTCCAGTCTAATGTTCTCAGATACTGTTCCATTGTTGGAACATTCCAGTCTAATGTTCTCAGATTCTGATATATTGTTGGAACATTCAGGTATATTGTTCTCAGATTTTGATCCATTGTTGGAACATTCCAGTCTAATGTTCTCAGATACTGTTCCATTGTTGGAACATTCCAGTCTAATGTTCTCAGATTCTGATATATTGTTGGAACATTCAGGTATATTGTTCTCAGATTTTGATCCATTGTTGGAACATTCCAATCCATGGCCCTCAGATTGTGAACTATTATTGTAACGTTCCTGTCTAATGTTCTCAGATTCGGATGTCTCCTCCCCCATCTCTCTCAAACTGCTGATCCCTATTAGTGCTGTAAGTGATGCTCCTACTCAAACTATGGAATAGCACATTGAATAGAGCCCATTTATCTTTCAACGATGGAAACTTCCCACTGGGATAATTAGGATTCACGGAGATTGACATTAATCACAGTCACTGAACAAATAGCTCCATTTAACTCCTTTGAGTTCAATATTGATTTTATTAAAATTCAAAAGAACGTTTAAGATTTACTCATTTAGCTTGGGCTATGTGGGGGTGGCTGAGGGAAGGAATATAGGAGATGGTAGATTGATTGCGTGTAATCATTCAATCTGCCTTGGATATGGGAGTAATGTCAAAGGATTATCAGAACATAAACAAGTTTCTCCGTTTATAAATGGAAACATAGAGTCTCCAACTACTGATCAGTGATTATAATGTGAGTAAAATATGGAGAGATCTTTTCTAGTCAATAATCTGACAGGCAAATGTGCCTACGACTACATGAGTTGTAACAGGCAAATGACATGGATATGTTAACAGAGAATATGATGTGACACACAATTCAGATGGTTAGCCAAGGATCAGAGAGGGCAGATGAGTGTCATGCTGTTAATGTCGTCAACGTCAATCAACTGTGATTAAGTACCATGCATTAGTTTTCAATTTCAGTGTGATTATGGTCTTGGGGACATGGCTGCAGAGACTGGAGGGAGGGAACATGTTATTTCCCAGTCATCAGTATTGGGATGTTACTCTTCATAAATCATAAGAAAATCAATTCCAGGATACATCTCTAATGTGGAATGAGGAGAGCCATTCAGCCCATTGAGCCTGCTCCGCCATTCAATGATGGCTGTTAAGCTTCTCAACCCCATACTTCCTATTTCTATCTGTAACCCTTCATCCCCTTTACAATCAAGAATCTATCTGTCTTACTCTTAAATATACTCAATTACCTGGTCTCTACAGCGTCCATTGGAAATATCTTCCCAAAATCCACCCTCACCAGGTCATTCAATATTCTGTAAGTTTCAATTAGACCTCCTAACATCCTTCTGAACTCTATCAAATATAGACCCAGAGCCCTCAGATGTTCTTCATACGTTAAGCTTTTCATTCCTGCGACCACTTTTGTGAATCTTATCGAAAAATGCTCCAGGGCCAGTACATCCTTCCTGAGATATGGGACCCAAAACTGTGCGCAATAATCCAAATGTAGCCTGGCCAAAATCTTATAGAGCCTCAGAAGTACATCCCTGCATTTATATACAAGCCTTCTTGAAATAAATGGAATCATTTTATTTGCCTTCCCAACTGCTGACAACCTGAAGTTTACCTTTCAATATCCTTGGACTAGCAACGAACCCCCCCCCCACCCCCCCCCGCCAAAGTCTTCTGAACTAGCTCGCTATTTAGAAAATAGTCCATGCCTTCATTTTCCCTGACAAACTGCATGACCTCACACTTGCCCAAGTTATACTCCACCTGCCACTTCTTTGCTCACTCCCCTAACCTGTGCAAATCCTTCAGCAGGAGGAAGTGAGGACCGCATAAGCTGGAGATCAGAGTCAAAAAGTGTGTTGCTAGAAAAGCACAACCAGTCAGGCGGACTCTGAGGAATAGGATATTCGACGTTTCAGTCATAAAGCCTTTATCAGGAATGAAGTGGGTGGGCGGAAAGGGGTTGAGAGATGAATGGGAGGGGGTGGGAGGAAGGTAGCTTGGAAAGCGATGGCTAAATGGAGGTGAGTGGTGAGAGTGGAAGATGGAGTGGATAGATGGGAAGGAAGATAGACAGGTAGGACAGTCCAACAGGCGGTGCTCAATTGGTGGGTTAGATCTGGGATAAGGTGGAGGGAGGGGAGATGAGGAAACTCGTGACATTGCGCTGGATACCGTTTGGTTGAAGGGTTGGAAGGTGGAAGACGACGCGCTCTTCCTCCAGACGAATCATGGCGAGAATGTGGCATTGGAGGAAGCCAAGAACTTGCATGTCCTTTGAAGAGTGGTAGGGGGAGGCGAAGTATTCCGCCACAGGGAGGTGGGGTTGTTGGGTGTGTGACGGAGAGTGTTCCCTGAACCGTTCTGCAAGTTGACTTCCTGTCTCCCCCATGTAGAGGAGACCAGGAGCAATGGACATAGTCGATGATGTTTTTGGATGCACAGGATATTCTCTGCCTGATGTGAAAGGATCGTTTGGGGCCTTGGATTGAGGTGAGGAGGAAGTTGTTGGCACAGGTTCCATACTTCTTGCAATGGCAAGGGAAGGTGCCGGGAGAGGAAGGTGGCTTGTTGGGGTGTGGGAAGGAGGACGCGTGAACCTAACGAGTGGTGAAGGGAATGGTCTCTGCAGAATGCTGGTGGGGAGGGAAGTATACCTCTGGTGGTGTGGTCTGACTGTTGGTGACAGAAATGCTGAGGATGATGCATTGTTTCCTGAGGTTGGTGGTCTGGAAGGCGAGCATCAGAGGGGTGCTAGAGGGTGCTACTGAACCCTCCTGCAGCCGAACCACCTCTTCGATGCTACCTATTCCATCTTTGCACTGTTTGATAACTTAGTCAGAATGACCTCAGTTCCTTCATGCAGACCATTAAGGCATAAAGGGAATTGTTGTGATCCCAACACGGAGTCTTGAGGAATACCACTTGTCACTGGATGCCATCCTGAGAAGGACACTTTTATCCCCACTCACTGCTTTCTGTCAGACAGCCATGCATCTATCCAAGCTAGCACCTTGCCTATGGCACCTGGAACCCTAATCTTTCTCAATATCCTCCTGCGTGGCACCTTATCAAAGGAATTTAGAGCAGCAGGTGGATAACATCTACTGGTTCTCTTTGGTCAAATCTGCTCGATACTCCCTCAAAGTATTCCAATAGGTTTGTCAGGCATGGCCTCCCATTGATGAAACAATGCTGACTTTGCACTATTTTACTAAGTACTTCCAAGTATTCAGAAATCCCATCCTTCACGGTGGATTCCAGGATGTTACCCACAAACAAGGCTAGGCTAATCAGTCTGTAATTTTCCATCTTCTGCTTAACTCCCTTATTAGATGGAGTGTCACGTTAGCAATTTTCTAGCCTTTTCTGATTTTAGTCATTCCTGAAAGATTACCATTTTCAGTTTCACTACCTCTTCAGCTATCTCTCTTACAATGCTGGGGTGTAGTCCATATGGTTCAGTGGTTTATCCAAATTCAGGCCATTCAGTTTTTTAGCATGTTCTCCTTGGTGATGACCACCCTACTCAGCTATGCCCTCTCACTCTCTTCAATTTTTGGGAAATTGCTCGTGTCTTCCACCATGAACATTGATGCAAAGTTCCTCATTCTTTTCTTTGTTTTCCACTACTGTCTCTCCAGCATCATTTTCCAGTGGTCCATATTCACTTCTGCCTCTCCTTTTCACTTTATATATCTAAAGAACCTCTTACAGTCTTTGTATTACTGGTTAGCTTACCTTCATATCTGATCTTCTCTGTCATTTTTTTTTGACCTCTGTTAGTCTTTGTAAGTTTCCCAATTCTCTAGTTTCCCACTGCCCCTCACCACATTATATGCTTGCTCTTTTGCTTGTATGCAATCCCTGACTTCCCTCGTCAGCCCTGGCTGCCTCATTCTCCCTGTGCCATGCCTCTATTCCTCAGCAAGAATCTTTGCTGTGACTCCTGAATTAATCTTGGAATCTGCTGCCATTGCTGTTCCCCTGTCTTTCATGCTTGACCCCTCTCCCAGTCAATTCTACCCAGCTTCTCCCTTATGCCTCTGTAGTTGCCTTAATTCAGCTGAAATACTATTATCTCTGATTCTATCTTCTCTCTCAAATTGCAGAAGAAATTCAACCATGTTCTGATCCTTTATTCCGAAGTTTACCTTTACACTAATCCTGCGTCATTAAATCCAGTATCATCTGTTCCCGAGTGGGCTCCACCAGAAGTTGCTCCAAAACGCCATCTCATAAACATTCCTAAAATTCCTTTTCTTGTGAACCACTACTGATCTGATGTTCCCAGTTCCCCTGCATTCTGAAATCACCCATGATTACTGTACTTCGCCTTTCCTACACATCTTTTCTATCTCCTGGCGTATCTTGTGCACCAGGTCCTGACTACTCTTTGGAGCCCTGTACAAGACTTCAACAGTGGTTCTCTTACCTTTGTAGTTCCTCAATTCTACCCAGGCAGATTCTATACCATCTGACCTTACTTCCTTTCTTACTATTGATTTAATTTCATCTCTTACTAATAATGCAAATCCACTCCCTCTACCCACCTGTCTATCTTTTTGATAGGATAAATATCCTTAAATATTCAGATCCCCTTGCAGCCACATCTCCGTGATGCCCATCGCTTCATACCTGCCAAATTAATTCTGCGCCACAAGCTCATTTACCTTATTCCTGATACAGCATGCACTCAGTTGTAACCCCTTCAGTCCTGCATTAACCGTCCCTCTTCTCATTGTCATTCATTTGTGCATTGTGCTTGAAGTTTGATGTGTTAAATATTTCCAGATGCTTTATCCTATTTGTGTCTGTGCTGGAGATTTTAATAACCTCTCCTCAGTCTGTACTCTTACCTCCTCTTTTAATTCGGCTTTTCTAATTAAACCCTATAAATGCACTGCCACCGAGCGCGCGCACACACACACACACACACACACACACACACACACACACACACACACACACACACACACACACACACACACACACACACACACACACACACACACATCATCAGTTCAAAGTTCTGTCTACAGCCCCGGTTAGGATTCACTCGGATTCTGGTGCCAGCACGGTTCAGATGACGACTGTCCCATTGGAGCAAGTCCTTTTTTCCTCAGTAATAAAATGTGTTTATTCAACATAAAATACAAGGATAGAAATGCTTTTCTGTACATACCAAAACATGAAAGTTACAAAAAGACAATATTGTTAAATACATTTACTATGTGGAGCTATATAAATTTTAATGTGAATTACAAAACCATGGAAGTGGTGTACAAACTTTATCAATCATTGTTTGACCCACAGCTGAGATCCTGATTTCCCCTCTGCCAGTGATTCCCTTCACTGAGATTCCACCCTGCCTCTCACGCAGTGTCTATAGGGGCTATAAGTTCCTGTTGGCCCAGACTATTTAAATTAATCCACCTTCTCCCTGGAACCAATCTATTGGTTTATTGGATTGTGTTTAGCTGTCAGCAACTCAGCTCTGTGACGTTATTGGCGATAAATGATCTGGGATGACAGCCAGTATCAGCATGGTGCTCACAGGGTATGGCACCAGACAAAGGGCTTACAGTCTGTGAGAGTTCCTAAGAAAAGTTTCTGTGCATTTCTCCTCATGCTGTCTCCTGATCTGACTTCAGACACCCCTTGCTCTCATTCTGTAGCTCCTTTTTTTCACTCTGTTTATCTCACTTCATTGTCTTTCTCTCTGTTTATTTCTCTCTCTCCCTCTCAGTCTAGCTCCGATTATTCCCTCTATTTTCAAGCTGTCAAGTTGGAGAGCTCATGGACATGTGGTGGGCTGAATGGCCGCCTTCTGTGTTGTATTAATTCTGAAGTTCTCTGACCCACAGTAACAAATTTTGGTGCCTGGAGAGACAAGCTGGTCCAGTGAAGGACACAATGGACAATTAACCATTATCTCTTCCTGTTTTCTGACATGCAGTGACATCGAAATATCTGTTCAAACAAACAGATTGCTCATATTAAAATCAGCACACTTCAGACTGCCAGGCCATTGCGCTCAGTACCCTCTGCCTGCTTTCTTTTGTTATTGGTCTTAGTTGTACTAGGATTAGTCTCCAACTCCTCCTCAGTTACTGTATCTGAGGACCTATTGCTGTGGTTCTACACACCCCTCCCCACCACACCCCTCCCTCACCACAGCCACACGCTAGTTTAAACCCTCGTAAAGGACAATATCAAACCTGCCTGCCAGGAGATTGCTGCCAGTTCAATTCCATCGCGTCCATCTTGTTTATATCCTATCAACGCGGGATTCCCAATGATCCTCATATGGAGATTGTTATTGGTTCATGTGCATCCCGTCCTTCTTGTGTGTATTCGACTGACCGTGAATCCCAATAATCCACATATCGTAAATTGCTGCCATTTCAGGTTCATCCGTCCTTTTTGTGTATATCCTCCCGACTCGGGAATCCCAATGATCCACATATCGGAAGTGCTGCCTCCCCGACCAGCAATTTGACCGTGCATTTAACTGTGTTACCTTACAATTCCTAATCTCACTCGCACGTGACATATTCTAATGTTTCCAAAATTCAAATATCCTTTCAGCACAACTCCAGCAAGGCCTAATCTTTAATCTGAATAGACTTGACAATAAAATCTTAAGTGTGACGTCAGGAAAGTGAGACCACTGAATCAGTCCAATGACCACCGGATCTGATATTTATCCCCGCCATCAAACCTGTTTGACAAGGCATACATATGGACCATCTATTTGCAGATGGACGAGGATAAAAAGAAGATTAGAAAATGTCAGAGCAGATGGATGTAATTCAGTCTGTTTACTCAGCTTTGCTATTCAAATAGATTGTAGTTATTCTGTTCCTTTCAATGGCAGGGTCTTTACCCAGCATCCCCAGCGGGTCAGAAAGTTCCCAGTGTCGTTGTGTGCACAGTCCTGCGAAGGGAGTATCCAGTGCCAGGCAATGGGGTGTGGGGAGTCCCATGGGTGGCACAAAGAAAGGCTGCATGCAGTGACGATGGACTGAGGGAACTGAGAGATGGAATGGGCATCCTGGGACACTGCACTCAGGCAAGTGGCAGGGCAAGATTCCTAAACACCCAGAGGAACCCGCGAATCATGGCTGCTTTTACAAAAACCTGACACATTTGCTTCATTTCTCCATCGAACAAAAGCAAAAATACTGTAGATGGTAGAAATCTGAAGCAGACACGGAGACGTACTGTGGAGAGAGAAAGAGTTAACGCTCCCAATGCAGACACGGGAAGAATGTACAAAGTCCACACAGGCAGGGTCCAGAGATTGGAAATGAACCCAAGTTCCTAGCACTGTGAGGCAGCATTACTGTGTCACCATGCTGCCCAATGCTAGATAATTGGGGATAGTATAGTTAAAAGCATAGGTAATGTTCTCCGTTATCAGGATTAAGAGTTCTGAAAGTTGTGTTGACTACATGGTATCGGGTATGGGATATGTCATCTGGGTTGCAGAATTTGGAGCGGAAGGGGAATGATCCAGTGTTCAGGGTCCGTGTAGGTACCAATGGCTGGACAAAGACATGACAATGAGAAGAGTGACGGGTAATACAGGACTGAACTATTATATCGGAATGCATGCAGTAAAAGGAATAAGGTAAATGAGCTTGTGACTCATCCATAAATTGGCAGGTCCGACATGGTGGCCATTACAGTGACATCGCTGCAAGAGGATCAGGATTGGGAGCTGAATATTCAAGGATATTCATCCTGTCGAAAAGATAGGCAGGTGGGCAGAGAGATAGAGTTGTCTCAGTATTAAGAATGGAATCGAATCAATAATCAATATTAAGAAATGTAATAAGGTCAGATGGTGTCGAATCTGTGTCGGTAGAATTGAGGAATCAAAATAGTGGAAAAATGCAATTGGGTTTATATACAGGGA
This sequence comes from Hemiscyllium ocellatum, assembly GCF_020745735.1. Lineage (NCBI taxonomy): Eukaryota > Metazoa > Chordata > Chondrichthyes > Orectolobiformes > Hemiscylliidae > Hemiscyllium > Hemiscyllium ocellatum. Next base: position 27,330,172 of record NC_083444.1, read on the forward strand.
GCTGGGGTGTAAGATACACTAGGAACTAGAAAGATCTGCAGGAAAGGCAACGTTACAGTGATCATGTGGGATTTTATTACACAGATGGACTGGGAATTCAGATTCATAGTGGTTAGCAGGACAAGAAATTTGTGGAATGTCTACGAGATGGCTTTTAGAGCAGCTTGTGCAGGCAGACTAGATGAGGGGAGCTTAAGGTGACAGTGGTCATAATATGATTTAATTTACTCTGCAGTTTCAGGTGGAGAAGTTAGAATCAGAAGTAATGGTATTACAGCTGAATAAAGGCAGTTACACAGACATGAGTGAGGAGCTGGGTAGAATTGACTGGGAGACGGGCCCAGCAGGAAAGACAGTATTTTTGGAGTAATTCAGGATACAGCAGAGACTTATCCTGAGAAAAAAAGAGGCTTGTATAAGGAGGATGGGACAACCATAGCTGGCTAGGGAAGTCAGGTATAGCATAAAAGCAAAATAGACATGTTATAATGTGTCAAAGTGCAGTGGGAAACCTGAGGATTGGGAAGCTTACAAAGACAAAACAGAGGGCAAACAACATCAAGTAAGGAGGGAGATTTTTAAATATGGGGGTAAGCTAGCCAGTAATACAAAGGAAGACTGTAACAGTTTCTTTCAATATATAAAGTATGAAAGAGCGGCAGAAGTGACCATTGGACTGGTGGAAAAATGATACTGGAGAGATAGTAGTGGGGAACGAGAAAATGGCCAAGGAACTGAATAAGGACTTTGCATCAGCTTTCATGGAGGAAGGCACGAGTAATACCATAAACATTCAAGAGATTGAGGGGCCAGAGCTGAGTATGATGGCCCCCACCATGGAGAACATGCTAGAAAAAATGTAATGGCCCGAACGTGGGTAAATAACATTGACCAGTTGGACTACATCCCAGTATTATAAGGAAGATACTGAAGAGGGTGTGTAGACAATCGTGGTGATCTTTCAGCAATCACTAGAATAAGGAACGATGCCAGAGCACTGTGAACCCAGTAACATGACACCACATTCTAACAAGGGAGTAAGGAAAAAGACAAAAAAAACCCACCATGAATAGTTTAACCTCTGTCATGGTAAGATCCTGGAATCCATTGTGAAGGATGAGATTTCTGAATCGTTGAAAGTGTTTGGTAAAATAGGGCAAAGTCGGCATGATTTCATCAAGGGAAGTTAATGCCTGACAAATCTGTTGGAATTCTTTGAAGAGGAAATGAGCAGCTCGACCAAGCACAGCCAATGGATGTTATCCACCAGGAATTCAAGAAGGCCTTTGACAAGGTGTCACACAGGAGATTACTGAGCATGATAAGGGTCCGTGCTGTTAGAGGCAAGGTAGTGTCATGGATAGAAGCTTGTCTGTTTGGCAGAAAATAGAGAGTGGGGATAAAAGAGTACTTCTCAGGATGACAGCCAGGGACAAGTGGTGATCCAGAATGCTCAGTGTTGGAATCATAACTTTTTACTTGTTACATTAAAAATCCAGATGAGGGAATTGCGGGCACTCTGGTTAGGTTTGCAGACGATACAAAGATAGGGAGATGGTCAGGTCGTATTGAGGAAGCAGAGAGGTTGAGCGAGGATTTGGACAGATAAAGAGATTTTCAGATGCATTCCAACGTTGGAAAGTGTAGGTCATGCGCTTTGGCACGAAGAATAGAGGCATGGCCTATTTTCTAAATGGCGAGAAAATTCAGAATTCTGAAGTGCAAAGGGACTTGGGAGTTCGAGTGCAGGGTTCTCTCAAGGTCAGCTTGCAGGTTGAGCAGTAGTTATGAGGGCAATTGCAATTATGATTGGGAGCATTTACTACGAGAAGAATTGAATATAAGAACTGACTGTATACGGCTCTGGTCAGACCACATTTGGAGTATTGTGCTCATTTTTGAGCTCCGTACCTCAGGAAAGATGTACTGGTTCTGGAGCGTGTTCAGAAGATTTTCATGAGAGTGGTCATCGGAGTGAAAAGCTTTTTGCATGAGGAATGTTTGAGTACTCTGGGTCTATACTTGATAAAGTTTGAAAGGATGAGAGGGAATATAATTGTAATAGACAGGATACTGAATGACCTGGAGAGAGTCGATGCTGAAAAGATGTTTCCATTGGATTAGAATCCGAGGGCACAGCCTTAGATGAAAGGGAACACCTTTTAGAACAGTGAGAAGGAGACAGTTATTTAACCATAGAAGGGTGAATCTTTGAAATTTATTGCCAGAAAGCTGTGGGACAGGTCATTGAGTATATTTGAGAGGGCGATAGATAGTTTTTGATTATCCAGGGGATGAGCGGTTATGGGGAGAAGGTTGGAGAATGGGTTTGAGAAACCTATCAGCGATGATTGAATGACGGAGCAGAACTGATGGGCTAACTGTCCTAATTTATGCTCCAATGCCTTATAGCCTTCTGGTCTAAACCTTAAGGAAGTACCTTGCATCTCTGAGAAGATAGATTCATGTTCTTCATGAAGGTCAGAAGCTGGTTGGAATAGTTAACTGCTTTAGAATGAAGGTACTGTGGCTGCCGTCAGGGTGGTGGATAATAGGACATTCAGTGCAAGATCACACACCAACTGCACTGTATTAATGTGGGGAGAGTTTATTCAAAAACTTGGACCTCTCCGTCTCTCTCAATGGGGAGTAGGGGTTGGGGTGGGTGGGTGTAACGTCCGCCCAAGCACTTAAACAATACTGAATCATGCATCCTGAATGAAATAGCAGTCATGGAATTTATCACCTTCTCATTGTCTGTTTAGAATATAATGAATGATTGTCCATCCCTCTCAGGGTTCAACCTCTTATTCTCTCACAGCGCTACAGATCAACCTTCACTCATTCCTCATGGTGTCATCATCCCAGGAATTAATCTGGTGGAACTCCTCTTCACTCTCTCTGTGGGAAGGAGATCACTCCATATAAAGGAAAGAAAATCTGTCCACAATACCCCAAATACTGCCTCAACAACACTCTCAGGTTTGATCACAATAATTCCTTTCCCTGACTTAGCTGGCTCCATTTCTTTCGTGTGACACAGGAAACCAATCATTTACAATGCACTGACTCTGACGTAGAATTAAAAACATCCTTACATCTGTAGGTCAACATCAATAAAGCCAGCACCAGAGGTGCCTATCAAGATGGACATCACTCTTGGCAGAGACTCAATCACAAAGAATACATCTAAACAGTGTATGGCTACCTACCAGAATGGAAATGAGCCGTTGGAATATGGGATGCAGGCAGAGGAAGGGAGCTACCTTTCCTTTTGTTCTGCCCTCACGGGATGTGTGCAGCCATGGTCAGGCCAGCATGTTATGCCGATCTTGAGCTGAGTGGCTGTGTCAGCTGTTCCACAGGACAATAAATAGTAAAACACATTGCCGTGCGTTTGCAGTTAAACAGAGACTTGACCAGAGAAGGATGACCCACTGCCTTCTCTAATGGGCATAAGGCAAGTCAATATCAACAGATTGTTATTCTGTGGTTCTGGAATACTAGCCAATGACGTGACCCACCATACACTGTCTGCCCATCTTTCAGATTTTGTGCAGAGAACAAGTTAAACATCTCAAGTGTAATTATTTTGCAATGCACACGTGGTTAGAAGGGACTTGAGAAACATATGTATCTGGAATTGAAAAAGACACAAACGATGGTTCATTCAGGAATTGAACTGAGGCTGAGGAGGAGACTGGGACTTCTTAATGGTGGTACTGGACAGGATTGGTATGTGGGGAGGATATGGAGATGTACCCTTTGCAGGAGAAAATGAATCAGAGAGGTTGAGAACAGTGTCTTTTACCCTCGATTATTGGTGAGTAATTTGTAAATAATAGTTTGCTAGTTATAATTCCTAAGGAATGGAATCTTTGATTGGAGCTGAAAACGTTGGCTTGCACCTTTACAAAATCTGCATGTCATGAGCATCGATTCGGTTCAGACCATTTCACTAAACAGACAGAGTGACTTAAAGGAACACCAACTATAGCAAGGATAGGATAGTAACCAGCTTGAATAACCATCAGTACATCTTCAATCCGCAATTCTAAGGTTATCCAAGGCTGGGAAAGCCAGTAAAGACCATAGGATAAACTCCTGTCCTTTGTTGGAACATTCCAGTCTAATGTTCCCAGATTCCCATCCCTCCTGCTCTTCTCTCTGAAGCTGCTAATCCCTATTACTGCTGTTGCCCACGCTCCCGCTCATACTATGGAATACAACACGGAAAGCATTTCCTTATTGATAGAAGAGAGGAACTCTCTGGGGAGGCATACGATCCATGGAGACTGACAGCATTACAATCGCTGGACAAATAGCTCCAGTTAACCCCTTTGAATTCAATGCTACTTTATTAAAATTCAAAATAACGTTGAACATTTATGCATTCTGGGTGTGATATGCGAGTATGACTGAAGGAAGGAATGTTGAAGATGACAGATTGATTGTGTGCAATCATTCAATCAGCCTTGGATATGGAAGTAATGCCAGATGTTTAACGGAACATAAACATGCTTCTCTGTTCATAAATACAGAAATAAATCCCGTAACTACTGATCGGTCATTGCAAAATCAGTAAAACATTGAGAAAACAACTATCACCCATGATCTGATAGCAAAATGTGCCAAAAACATTGTGGGTTACAACAAACAAACAGCATGGGTACGTTAACAGAGAATTGCACATGACAAACACAGTTCAGATTGTTACTCCAGGATCAGAGAGGGCAGGTGTGGGTCATGCTGTTGATGTTATCGATGTTAAGGAACTGTCATGAAGTGTCATTGAATGGACTTCAATTACATTGTGATTATAATATTGGGGAAAGGACAGAAGACGGAGAGGGCTGGGGGACATGACTGATTAGACTTTGTGGAGGGGCAGTGATGTTCCCCATTTACCAGAATTGGAATGTTACTCTTTATAACTCATGTGAAGAACAGATTCAAGAATACACCTACAATGAGGAATTAGCAGAGACAATATTAATGAAATGCGTTTATGCAATATAAAATACAGGAACAAAATGATTTTCTCCACCCACCAATATATGCAAAGTAAAAAGAGATAAGTTTGTTAAAATACACTCCTGATATTGAGCTATATAAATTGAAATGTAAATTACATAACTAGGAAAGTAGTATGCAAACTTTAGCAATCATTATTTGACCTACAGCTAAGATCGTGATTTCACCTCTGTCAGTGAGTCCCCTCACTGAGTTTCTCTGGCCTAGTCTCTCATACAGTATCAGTATGGGCGGGGGAGGGGGGTCATGGAGGCGGGGTAGTGGTTATCATTTCCTGCTGCTCTTGGCATAGCCTATTTAAAAACTCTGCTTTCTCCATGGAACCAATCTATTGGCCTAATGGGTTCTGTTTCACTGTCAGTAACCCAGCTCTGTGATATTGTTGGAAGTAAATAATCTGGGATGACAGCCAGTATCAGCACAGTGCTCACAGTGTATGGCGCCCAGACAAAGGGCTTGCCGTCCAGAGGAATTTCTAAATAAAGCTTCTAACTTCTGTCTGTCCATATTTATCTACCGTAATGCAGTCTTCTGATCTATCTAACTTCAACCTCATCTAACACCTCTTCCTCTCACACTCAGTCAGTCACTCCCCTTTCTATACTCTCTCAGTTGATCTCCCTTCACTTGCTCTTTCTCTCTCTGTTTATTTCTCTCTAACACAATCTCTCTTCACACACTCTCTCGATCTCCAATTGTGCAGTTAGAGAGCTTGTGACTCCACGATGGGCCGAATGGCCTCCATCCATGCCATAATAATTGAGGTTCTCTGACCCACAATAAATACTTCCTGGACAGATATGCTGGTCTGGTGACAGGTACAGTGCACAATCACCGATTATCTTTTCCTGCTCTTCTCTGGTGTACAACTGCCTTGAAATGTCTGTTCAAACAAAACAGACTGAATGAAATTCAAGCAGTCGAGAAGGCGTTCATGAGTGTGTATTTCAATCAGGATTTAATGAAGGATGAGATTCCAGAAAAACATAAGCAATGAATGAAAAACAGGGTAACACAAGAAATGGCAGCTGGGTACAACATGTGGTTCCAAGTAGGTCTCATGGTATTACCAATAGATTATCAATCCAGAAAAATCAGCTCCTGTTCTGTGGATCCAGGTTGAATCCCGCCACTGCAGATGGTGGAAATTCAATTCAATAATGTAAAAATATCCCTGGAATTAAGAATCTATTGATGAGAATGAAATCATTGCCGATTGTGAGAAACATCCACCTGGTTCACTTATATCCTGCAATGAAGGAATCTTCCATCCTTACCTGGTCTGGCTGACATGCAATTCCAGACCCAAAGCAATGTCATTGATTCCCAATCGCCCCCTGAAACGGTCTAATGAGTTATTCAGTTGTACCAATCGCTACAAAGTTTCAAACAAATGAAACCGGATGGACCACTGGGCATCGAAATGGGCACCGGAAAAGTCAACATTAGAAACATCACTGTAGAACCTGCAAAGTCTTCCTGACTAACATCTGAAGTCTAGTTCCAACATCGGAACAACTGCCTTACAGACTAGTCAAGCAACAGCCTGACATAGCCATACACATGGAATCATACCTTACAGAAATAACAGAAATTAACATGGACAAAGGAGTCTCTTACTCATTACCACGTAATGTTGTTCCTCAGCTGAATCAGTCCTCCTCCATGTTAAACAACACTTGGAGTAAGCATTGACTGTGGCAAGGGCACAAAGTTTATTCTAGCTGGGGGATTTCAAAGTTGACCATCAAGAGTAGTTTTGGCAGCAGTACGACTGATCACGCCGGTCGATTCCTAAGGACATAGCTACTAGATTGGGTCTGCAGAAGGCGGCGAGGGAATGAACAAGAGGGTAAGAAACATACCTGACCTCATCCTTACCAATCTACCAACCGCAAATGTATGTGTCCATGACAATATCGGTAAAAGTGACCACGACACTGTCCTTGTGGAGACAAAGTCTATTGTCTCCATAAAGTTTATTGTGTTGTATGGCACTATCACCATGATAAATGGCACAGACTTTTAGCAGATCTAGCAAATCAAGATTGACCGTTCATAAGACGCTGTGGACCATCAATAGCAGCAGAACTATACTCCAGCACAATCTGTAACGTCACGGCCCAGCATGTCCCCCACTAAATCATTACCATCAAACCAGATGATTAACCCTGGTTCAATGGAGAATGCAGGAGGGCATGCCAGGAGCAGAAACAGGAATATATAAAGATAAAATGTTCATCTGCTGAAGCTTCCAAACAGAAATACTTGCGTGCCAGAAAGCAAAAACAGCAAGGGACAGACAGAGCTTAGTGATCCCAGAACCAATGCATCAGAATTAAGCTCTGCAGTCCTGATAATCCGATCGTGAATGGTGGCGGACGATTAAACAACTCACTGGAGTAGATGTCTCCACAGGTATCGCCAACCTCAATGATGGAAGAGCCCAGGGCATCCGTGCAAAATATAAGGCTGAAGCTTTCGTTGCAATCTTCAGTCAGAAGTTTGAGTGGATGGTCCATTTCGGCCTCCTCTGGTGGTACCCATCATTACAGATAGCAGCCTTCAGCAAATTCGATTAACTGAAATCAAGAAACGGTTGAAGGCACTGGAGAATGCAATCACTATGGGCCCTGATAACATGCCGGCAATAGTCCTGAAGACTTGTGCTCCAGAACATCCCGCTCCCCTAGCCAAGCTGTTCCAGTATGTTTACAAACCGACAATGAAGAAAAACTGCTCAAGTATATTCTGTACATGAAACGCAGGACAAATTCAAACCGTCCAAATACCGACTTATCAGTCTACTCTCCATCATCAGTAAAATGATGGAAGGTGTCATCAAAAGTGCTGTCAAGCAGCACCTGCTCAGCAATAACCTGCTCAGTGACGCCCAGTTTGGGGTTTGCCAGGGTCACTCAGCTCCTGACCTCATCACAGCCTTGGTTCAAATATAGAAAAAGGAACTGAATTCCAGCCCGTGACATCAAGGCTGCATTCTACCAAATGTGACATCAAGGAGCCCAAGCAAAAGCAGTATTGCTGGCCAACACTCCATTATTGGAGTCATACCTAACAGATAGGAAGATGGTCATTATTGTTGGAGGTCAGTCATCTCAGCTCCCGAACATCTCTGCAGTAGTCCCTTAGGATAATGTCCTGGGTCCAAACATCTTCAGCTGCTTGAATAATGACCTTCCTTCGATCATAAGGTCAGAAGTGGGAATATTCGATGATGACTGCACAATGTTCAGCACCTTTCGCAAATGTTCAGGTCCAGAAGCAGTCGATGCCCAAAGCAACAACGTCTGGGCAATATCCAGGCTTGGGCTGGCAAGTGGCAAGTAACATTTGCACCACATCAATTCAGACAATGACTGTCATCATTGAGAAACAATACAACCACTTTGTATTCAGCAGCATTATCATCACTAAACTCCCCCACTATCAATATCCTGGGGGCGAGGGTGGGGGGGGGGGGGAATGGTGGTGGGTGCTGGGGGGGTGGAATTCATTGACCAGAAACTTAGCTGGACTCGCCACATCAATGTAACAGAAGATCAGAGGCAAGGAATACAGCACGAATGAGTTACCTCCTGACTACCCAAAGCCTGTCCATCATCTGCAAGGCAGAAGTCAGGAATGAGATGGAATATCCTCACTTGCCTGAATGGGTGCAGCCCCAACAACACTAAAGAAGGTTGACACAATCCAGGACAAAACAGCCCACTTGATTTGCACCACATCCACAAGCATTCACTCCCTTCACCATGGTCACCCAGGAGCAGCAGTGTGCACTATCTACAAGACACAATGGAGAAATACTCAAACATCCTCAGACAGCTCCTTCCAATCTCACGAACACTTCCATCTGGAATGGCAAAGGCAGTAGACTTTTGGGAACACCACCACCTTCAAATTCCACCCCCCCCCCCCAAACCAGTCAACATCCTGATTTGGGAATGTATTGCCGTTCCTTCACTGTTGCTGCGTGAAAACTCTGGAATTCCCTCCTTAGTCACGCACAACAGGTAGGTTGCAGCAGTTGGAGAAGGCAGCTCTTCACCACCTTCTCAAGGTCAACTGCGGACGGGCAAGAAATGCTGGGCACACCCAGCGATGCCCACATCCAAAAAAATCTTTTTGAAAAATGGTTCCAAGTTGAGCATCTCGGTGGAAAATGTTATCTGATTTGAGCACGAACAGGAAAGCAGTGTTTCTAATGTTGAACATTTTAGACTTTTCTGTTATTAAAGGGTGATCGGTATTCGATGACATATTGTTGCTGAATGCTGTGATAAATTATACCTGTTTTGTTTAAATCAACAATTCTGGCGTAACAGGATCAATCCTTTGAAAATACCAGAGAGAAAATGACAATCAGCGTAGAGAGAATGCACTCCCGCCAGATGAGACTCACTGATAGCAGCTCATATTCAAATTATTAATGGAATACTGGCTGACACTGAATCTTCCCACCGTCCATATCACAGGGGTTACCATTGACCAGAACGTGAAGTCAAATCAACATACAAATACAAGGGTTACAAGAGCAGGTCAGAGACTTACAAGTCTATACTGAATAATAGACCCTATGACCCAAACGACATGAGATATAGCAATAGATTTAGGCCATTCAGCCCATTCCTTCACTCTGATACTGTGTCATTTTGTCATTGTCTCTATGAAAAGTGGAAATATCTTCTACATACTGACTGTATCAATCTTTGCAGTAATCCATTAGTTTCAATCAGACCCCCCAACCCCCAATCCCCACAATTCTTCTAAATTCAATCGACTGCACACACTGCTGCTCATATGACAAGCCGTCATCCCCAGGATGGATCACATCCAACACCAGCAGATCCTTCTCCAGAGATAGTGTCCAAAACAGCTTACTATTGGCCAAATGCTGTCTGTCCATCGCCCATTACATTCTCAGCAGTATGTCTCCTGTCTTGCATTCTTGGTCTCTTGAAATGAATGTGAACATTGCTTTTGCTTTCCTAATCTCCAACTGCACGTGCGCGTTAACCATAAGAGAGGACGAGTGCTTCAAAGTCCTTTTGTGCTTCAGATTTAATGAATCCTATGAGAACATAGTGTCTCCCCTATTACGCCTACCAAAGTGCATATTCTCACACGTTCCCATATTGTGTTCCATCAGCCACTTGTTTTCCCACAGTACTAAACTGTTCAAGCCTTTCTCCAGCTTCCCCACTTCCTCAATATCATCTGCAAACTTAGCAAAACTGCCCTCAAGTCCTTTGTTCAGTTTGTTCATATATAATACATTTCCTGGCTCCCTAAGGACCGTCCACCATCTGTAAGGCACAACAGTCTCGGTGCTTGACTCCATTCAGGTTGAAGCAGTGGCTTGACTTGAATTACACCTGGAGAGTCTTCAGTCGCTGCACCACTGACTCTCAGTAGAAGCGCACCCTACCCCTTTTGTTGTGAGTTTACTTCATTATGGCGCACAATCCCAGTCTATTGATGTCACTCCGTCTCAACACTAACTGATTCGTGCTCACACCAACCATGTCACTGTGTATTGATGACGATGGAGGGAGGTCGGCGAGGGGATGTCTATGATGAATAACTGTGTGACTGCCAGGCTGAAACCTGCCCCGACATCCTCGGATGTACCTGAGCCCGCTGTCACCGCTGCAGACATGATCTGCACGTCAAATCAAGGAAAGCGACAGGCCTGGTTAGTGTTCCCGGATGAGCACTTAGATCCTGTGAGGACCAACTGGCAGAGGTATTCACATACAATTTCAGACTCTCCTTCCCACTAGCTCAAGTCCCAAGCTGCTTCAAGAAGACGAACATCAAACTTCATCATTGTGCTTTCAATTAAACCTGTTGGACTATAACCTGGTGTTGTGTGATTTTTAACTTTGTACACCCCAGTCCAACACTGGCATCTACAAATCATAACATCAACCTTGTAAGTGAGAAAGCTCATGCTTTAATGACTTAATGATAACCACCCAGTGGCTCTAACCACAATAAAAATGGAGTGATTTGGAAGGCTGGTCATGGCCCACATCATCTCCAATCTCCCAGCCTGACTTGATCCCCTATAATATGCCGACAGATGTAACATATCCACAACAATGCCATATCCCGAGCCCTGCACTCATCCCTAGGACATCTGGACAACAAAGACACCGACATCAGACTCCTGCTCATTGAGTACAGCTCCACCTTAAACATCATTATCCCCTCCAGAATGATCTCAAATCTCCATGACCTGAGTCACAGCTCCACCCTCTGCAACTGGATGGCCCAGTCTCTGATCAAAGACCAGAATTAGTGAAGATAGGTATCTGTACCTCTGCCACAATAACACTCAACACTGGATTCCTCGAGGATGAGTCCTCAGCCCCCGACTGTACTCCCGGTACACCCACGGCTTTGTCCCTAAGCACCCTACTGTACTCCCTGTACACACACGGCTTTGTCCCTAAGCACCCTACTGTACTCCCTGTACACACACGGCTTTGTACCTAAGCACCCTACTGTACTCCCTGTACACACACGGCTTTGTACCTAAGCACCCTACTGTACTCCCTGTACACACATGGCTTTGTCCCTAAGTACCATACTGTATTCTGGTACACACACAGCTGTGTCCGTCAGCCCCCTAATGTACACCCTGTACACACATGGCTGTGTCCTCAGCCCCCTACTGTACTCCCTGTACGCACACGACTGTGTCACTCAGCCCCGACTGTACTCCCTGTACACACACGGCAGTGCCCTCAGCCCCCTACAGTATTACCTGTACATGGACGGCTGTGTCCTCACCCCCGACTGTACTCCCTGTACACCGACGGCTTAGTCATTCAGCCCCTACTATACTCCCTGTACACTCACGGTTGTGTCACTCACCCTCCTACTGTACTCCGGTGCACACATGGCTGTGTACTCAGCCCCCTACTGTACTCCCTGTACACACACGACTGTGTCTTCAGACCCCGACTGCACTCCCTGTACACACACGGCTGTGTCCCTCAGCCCCTACTGTACTCCCTGTACACACACTACTGTGTCCCTCAGCCCCCTACTGTACTCACTGTACACACACGGCTGTGTCCCTCAGCCCCTACTGTACATCCTGTACACACACGACTGTGACCTCAGCCCCCTACTTTGCTCCCTGCACACACGCGGCTGTGTCCTCAGCACCCACTTTATTCCCTGTACAAACACAGCTGTGTCCTCAGCCCCCTACTGTACTCCCTGTACACACACAGCTGTGTCCCTCAGGCCCCTACTGTACTCCCTGTACACACGGAGCTGTGTCCTCAGCCCCCTACTGTACTCCCTGTACACACACGGCTGTGTCCCTCAGCCCCCTACTGTACTCCCTGTACACCCACGGCTGTGTCCTCAGTCCCCGACGGTACTTCCTGTACACACACGGCTGTGTCCTCAGCCCCCTATTGTACTCCGCGTACACATACAGCTGTGCCCTCAGCCCCCGAGTGTACTCCCTGTACACACACGGCTGTGTCCTCAGTCCACTACTGTACTCTCTGTACACACACGGCTGTGTCCCTCTGCTCTCTACTGTACTCCCTGTACACTCACGGCTGTGCTCTCAGTCCCCTACTGTACTCCCTGTACACTCACAGCTGTGCTCTCAGTCCCCTATTGTACTCCCTGTGCACACACGGCTGTATCCTCAGCCGCCTACTGTAATCCCTGTACACACAAGGCTGTGTCCTCAGCCCCTACTGTTCTTCCAGTGCACACACGGTCCCCTCAGCTCCCTACTGTACTCCCTGTACATACACGGCTGTGTCCTCAGCCCTGAACCGTTCTCCCTGTACACACATGACAGTGTCCTCAGCCCCCTACTGTACCCTCTGTACACACACAGCTGTGTCCTTAGCATCCTACTGTACTCCCTGTATATACACGGCTGTGTCCATCAGCCCCCTACTGTACTCCCTGTACACACACAGCTGTGTCCTCAGTCCTACTGCACAACATGTACACACATGGCTGTGGACCTCAGCCCCCTAATGTACTCCCTTTACACACATGGCTGTGTCATCAGACCCCTACTGTACGCCTGTACACACACGGCTGTGTCCTCCCTCACTACTGTACTCCGGTACACACACGACTGTTTTCTCAGCCCCCACTACAATCCCTGTACACACAAAGCCATGTCCCTCAGTCCCCTACTGTAATCCCTGTACACACACGGCTGCGTCCTCAGCCCCTACTTAACTCCCAGTGCACACACTGAAGTCCCCTCCGCCCATTACTTTACTCTCTGTACACGCACAGCTCTGTCCTCAGCCCCGTACTGTACTCCCTGTACACACATGGCTGTGTCCTCAGTCACCTACTGTTCTCCCTGTACACACACAGCTGTGTCCATCAGACCCCTACTGTACTTCGGTACACACACGGCTGTGTCCCTCAGCCCCCTACTGTACTCCGGTACACACACAGCTGCGTCCCTCTGCCCCCCACTGCAGTACCTGTACACACACGGCTGTTTCCCTTAGCCCCCTACTGTACTCCCTGTGCACAGACAGCTGTGTCCCGCAGTCTCCTACTATACTCCCTGTACACACACCGCTGTGTCCGTCAGTCCCCTACTGTATTCCCTGTACACACACGGCTGTGCTCTCAGCCCCTACTGTACTCTGTGTACACACACGGCTGTGCTCTCAACCCCTACTGTACTCCGTATACAATCACGGCTGTGTCCTCATCCCCCTACTCGACTCCCAGTAAACACATGTTTGTGTCCCTCAGCCCCCTACTGTACTCCCTGTGCACACACGGCTATGTCCCTCAGTCTCCTACTGTACTCCCTGTACACACACTGCTGTGTCCCTCAGCCCCCTACTGTACTCCCTGTACACACACCATTGTGTCCCTCAATCCCCTACTGTTCTCCCTGTACACACACGACTGGGCTGTCAGCCCCTACTGTACTCCCTGTACACACACGGCTGTGTCCTCATCCCCCTACTCTACTCCCAGTAAACACACGTCTCTGTCCCTCAGCCCCCTACTGTACTCCCTGTGCACACATGGCTATGTCCCTCAGTCTCCAACTGTACTCCATGTACGCACACGACAGTGTCCTCAGCCCCCTACTGTATCCCTGCACACACACGTGGCTGTGTCCTCAGTCCACTACTTTAATTGCTGTACACACATGGCTGTGTCCTCAGTCTCCTACTGTACTCTCTGTACACACACAGCTGTGTCCTCAGTCCCGTACTGTGCTCCCTGTACTCAGACGGCTGTGTCCCTCAGCTCCCTACTGTACTCCCTGTACTCACACGGCTGTGTCCTAAGCTCCTACTGTACTTCCTGTACACACACGGCTGTGTCCTCAGTCCTACTGTACTCCGTGTACACACACGGCTGTGTCACTCAGCCCCGCACTGTACTCCCTGTACACACATGGCTGTGTCCTCAGTCCTACTGTACTCCCTGTACACACACGGCTGTGTCCTCAGTCCCCTACTGGACTCCCTGTACACACACAGCTGTGTCCTCAGTTCAACTGCACTCCCTGTACACACACGGCTGTATCCCTCTGCCCCTACTGCACTCCCTGTACTCACACGGCTGTGTCCCTTAGCCCCCTTCTGTACTCCGGTACACACACGGCTGTGTCCCTCAGCCCCCTACTGTACTCCGGTTGACTCACAGCTGTGCCCCTCAGCTCCCTACTGTGCTCCGGTACACAGTCAGCTGTGTCCCTCAGTCCCCTACTGTATTCACTGTACACACACTGCTGAGTCCCTCAGCCACCTATTGTACTCCTTGTACACTCACAGCTGTGTCCTCAGTCCTACTGTACTCCCTCTACGCACACGGCTGTGTCCTCAGTCCTACTGTACTCCGGTACACACACGGCTGTGTCCCTTAGCCCAATACTGTACACCCTGTGCACACACAGCTGTGCTCTCTGCCCCTACTGTACTCTGGTATACACACGACTGTGTCCCTCTGCCCTCCACGGTAGTCCCTGTACACACACGGCTGTGTCCCTTAGCCAACAACTGTACTCCCTGTACACACACGGCTGTGTCCCTCAGCCCCCTACTGTACTCCGGTACACACACGGCTGTATCCGTCAGTCCCCTACTGTTCTCCAATTCACTCACAGCTGTGTCCCTCAGCTCCCTACTGTGCCCCGGTACACAGACAGCTGTGTCCCTCAGTCCCCTACTGTATTCCCTGTACACACACTGCTGAGTCCCTCAGCTCCCTACTGTACTCCCTGTACACACACAACTGTGTCCCTCAGCCCCCTACTGTACTCCGGTACACACACGGCTGTGTCCCTCTGCCCCCCACTGTATTCCCTGTACACACACGGCTGGGTACCTCAGCCCCCTACTGTACTCCCTGTGCACACACGGCTGAGTCCCTCAGTCTCCTACTATACTCCCTGCACACACACAGCTGTGCTCTCAGCCCCTACTGTACTACCTGTACACACAGGGCTGTGTCCCTCAGCCCCCTACTGTACTCCCTGTACACACACCGCTGTGTCCGTCAGTCCCCTACTTTACTCCCTGTACACACACGGCTGTGCTCTCAGCCCCTACTGTACTATGTGTACACGCACGGCTGTGTCCTCATCCCCCTACTCTACTCCCAGTAAACACATGTCTGTGTCCCTCAGCCCACTACTGTACTCCGGTACACACACAGCTGTGTCCCTCTAAACCCAACTGTACTCCCTGTGCACACACGGCTGTGTCCTCAGTCTCTTACTGTACTCCCTGTACACACACGGCTGTTTCGCTCAGGCCCCTACTGTACTCCCTGTACACACACAACTGTGTCCCTCAGCCCCCTACTGTACTCCGGTACACACACGGCTGTGTCCCTCTGCCCCCCACTGTATTCCCTGTACACACACGGCTGGGTACCTCAGCCCCCTACTGTACTCCCTGTGCACACACGGCTGTGTCCCTCAGTCTCCTACTATACTCCCTGCACACACACAGCTGTGCTCTCAGCCCCTACTGTACTACCTGTACACACAGGGCTGTGTCCCTCAGCCCCCTACTGTACTCCCTGTACACACACCGCTGTGTCCGTCAGTCCCCTACTTTACTCCCTGTACACACACGGCTGTGCTCTCAGCCCCTACTGTACTACGTGTACACGCACGGCTGTGTCCTCATCCCCCTACTCTACTCCCAGTAACACATGTCTGTGTCCCTCAGCCCACTACTGTACTCCGCTACACACACAGCTGTGTCCCTCTAAACCCAACTGTACTCCCTGTGCACACACGGCTGTGTCCTCAGTCTCTTACTGTACTCCCTGTACACACACGGCTGTTTCCCTCAGCCCCCTACTGTACTCCCTGTACACACACGGCTGTGTCCTCAGTCTCCTACTGTACTCCCAGCACACACACGTGGCTGTGTCCTCAGCCCCCTACTGTACTTGCTGTTCACACACGGCTGTGTTACTCAGGCCCCTACTGTACTCGCTGTACATACACGGCTCTGTCCTAAGGCCCCTACTGTACTCCCTGTACATACAAGTGGCTGTGTTCTCAGTCCTACTGTACTCCAGTACACACACGGCTGTGTCCCACAGCCCCCTACTGTACTCCGGTCCGCACAAGGCTGTGTCCCTTAGACCTCTACTTTACTCCGTGTACACACACGTCTGTGTCCTCAGCCTCCTACTGTACTCCCTGAACACACACAGCTGTGTCCTCAGCCCCCTACTGTACTCCCTGTACTCACACAGCTGTGTCCCTCACCCCACTATTGTACTCTCTGTACACACACAGCTGTATCCTCAGCCCCACACAGTACTCCGTGTACACACACAGCTGTGTCCTCAGTCCTACTGTACTCCCTGCAAACACACGGCTGTGTCCGCAGTAGACTACTGTACTCCCTCTACACACACGGCTGTGTCCTCAGTCCTACTGTACTCCGTGTACACACAAGGCTGTGTCACTCAGCCCCCTACTGCACTCCCTGTACACACAGGACTGTGTGCCTCAGCTCCCCTTCTGTACTCCGGTACACACACGGCTGTGTCCCTCAGCCCCTCTTCTATACTCCGGTACACACACAGCTGTCTCCCTCAGTCACCTACTGTACTCCCAGCACACACACGGCTGTGACCCTCATCCCACTACTGTACTTGCTGTTCACACACGGTTATGTCCTAAGTCTCCTAGTGTACTCCCTGTACACACACGGCTGTGTACCTCAGTCCCCTACTGTACGCCCTGTACACTCACGGCTGTGTTACTCAGCCCCCTACTCTACTCGTGTTACATACACGGCTCTGTCCTAAGTCCCCTACTGTTCTCCAATTCACTCACAGCTGTGTCCCTCAGCTCTCTACTGTGCCCCGGTGCACACACGGCTGTGTTCCTTAGACCCCTACTGCATTTCGGTACACTAACGGCTGTGCCCTCATCCCTCTACTGTACTGCCTGTACTCACACGGCTGTGTCCCTCAGCTCACTACTGTACTCTCTGTACACACACAGCTGTGTCCTCAGTCCCACACAGTACTCTGTGTACACACACGGCTGTATCCTCAGCCCCCTACCGTACTCCATGTACACACACGGCTGTGTCCTAAGCCCCTACTGTACTTCCTGTACAGACACGGCTGTGTCCTCAGCCACCTACTGTACTACCTGTAAACACACAACTGTGTCCTCAGTCCTACTGTACTCCCTCTACACACACTGCTGTGTCCTCAGTTCTTCTGTACTCCATGTACACACACGGCTGTGTCACTCAGCCCCCTACTGTACTCCCTCTACACACACGGCTGTGTCCTCATTCCTACAGTACTCCCTGTACACAGACGGCTGGGTCCTCAGCCCCCTACTGTACTCCCTGTACACACACGGCTGTGCTCTCAGTCCCTACTGTACTCCGTGTACACACACGGCTGTGTCCTCATCCCCCTACTCTACTCCCAGTAAACACATGTCTCTGTCCCTCAGCCCCCTACTGTACTCCGGTAAACACATAGCTGTGTCCCTCTGCCCCCAACAGAACTCCATGTACGCACACGACAGTGTCCTCAGCCCACTACTGTACTCTCTGTACACACACAGCTGTGTCCCTCAGTCCGCAACTGTACTCACTGTACACACACGTGGCTGTGTCACTCAGCACCCTACTGTACTCGCTGTACACACACGTCTGTGTCCTCAGTCTCCGACTGTACTCCCAGCACACACACGGCTGTGTCCCTCAGTCCCCTACTGTACGCCCTGTACACACAGGGCTGTGTTACTCAGCCCCCTACTGTACTCGTGGTACATACACGGCTCTGTCCTAAGTCCCCTACTGTACTCCCTGTACACACACGTGGCTGTGTTCTCAATCCTACTGCACTCCGGTACTCACACGGCTGTGTCCCTTAGACCCCTACTGTATTTCAGTACACTAACGGCTGTGCCCTCATCCCTCTACTGTACTGCCTGTACTCACACGGCTGTGTCCCTCAGCACCCTACTGTACTCGCTGTACACACACGTCTGTGTCCTCAGTCTCCGACTGTACTCCCAGCACACACACGGCTGTGTCCCTCAGTCCCCTACTGTACGCCCTGTACACACAGGGCTGTGTTACTCAGCCCCCTACTGTACTCGCGGTACATACACGGCTCTGTCCTAAGTCCCCTACTGTACTCCCTGTACACACTCGTGGCTGTGTTCTCAGTCCTACTGTACTCAGGTACACACACAGCTGTGTCCTCATGCCCCTACTCTACTCCCAGTAAACACATGTCTGTGTCCCTCAGCCCACTACTATACTCCGGTACACACACAGCTGTGTCCCTCTAAACCCAACTGTACTCCATGTACACACACGACAGTGTCCTCAGCCCCATAGTGTACTCCCTGTACACACACGGCTGTGTCCTCAGCCCCCTACTGTACTCCCTGTGCACACACGGCTGTGTCCTCAGTCTCCTACTGTACTCCCAGCACACAAACGTGGCTGTGTCCTCAGCCCCCTACTGCACTTGCTGTTCACACACGGCGGTGTTACTCAGGCCCCTACTGTACTCGCTGTACATACACGGCTCTGTCCTAAGGCCCCTTCTGTACGCCCTGTACACACACGTGGCTGTGTTCTCAGTCCTACTGTACTCAGGTACACACACAGCTGTGTCCTCAACCCCACAAAGTACTCTGTGTAGACACACGGCTGTATCCTCAGCCCCCTACTGTACTCCCTGTACACACACGGCTGTGTCCTAAGCCCCTACTGTACTTCCTGTACACACACGGCTGTGTCCTCAGTCCTACTGTACTCCCTGTGCACACACGGCTGTGTCCTCAGTCCCATACTGTACTCCCTGTACACACACAGCTGTGTCCTCAGTTCAACTGCACTCCCTGTACACACACGGCTGTGTCCCTGAGCCCCCTAGTGTACTCCCAGTACACACACGGCTGTATGCCTCAGCCCCGCTTCTGTACTCCGGTACACTCACAGCTGTGTCCCTCAGCTCCCTATTGTGCTCCAGTACACAGACAGCTGTCTCCCTCAGTCCCCTACTGTACTCCCAGCACACACCCGGCTGTGACACTCATCCCACTACTGTACTTGCTGTTCACACACGGCTGTGTCCTCAGTCTCCTACTGTACTCCCTGTACACACACGGCTGTGTCCTCAGTCCCATACTGTACTCCCTGTACACACACAGCTGTGTCCTCAGCCCCCTACTGTACTCCCTGTGCACACACGGCTGTGTCCTCAGTCTCCTACTGTACTCCCAGCACACAAACGTGGCTGTGTCCTCAGCCCCCTACTGCACTTGCTGTTCACACACGGCGGTGTTACTCAGGCCCCTACTGTACTCGCTGTACATACACGGCTCTGTCCTAAGGCCCCTTCTGTACGCCCTGTACACACACGTGGCTGTGTTCTCAGTCCTACTGTACTCAGGTACACACACAGCTGTGTCCTCAACCCCACAAAGTACTCTGTGTAGACACACGGCTGTATCCTCAGCCCCCTACTGCACTCCCTGTACACACACGGCTGGGTCCCTCTGCCCCTACTGCACTCCCTGTACACACACGGCTGTGTCCCTGAGCCCCCTAGTGTACTCCCAGTACACACACGGCTGTGTGCCTCAGCCCCGCTTCTGTACTCCGGTACACTCACAGCTGTGTCCCTCAGCTCCCTATTGTGCTCCAGTACACAGACAGCTGTCTCCCTCAGTCCCCTACTGTACTCCCAGCACACACCCGGCTGTGACACTCATCCCACTACTGTACTTGCTGTTCACACACGGCTGTGTCCTCAGTCTCCTACTGTACTCTCTGTACACACACGGCTGTGTTCTCAGTCCCATACTGTACTCCCTGTACACACACAGCTGTGTCCTCAGTTCAACTGCACTCCCTGTACACACACAGCTGTGTCCCTCTGCCCCTACTGCACTCCCTGTACACACACAGCTGTGTCCCTGAGCCCCCGAGTGTACTCCCTGTACACGCACGGCTGTGTCCCTCAGCCCCCCTTCCGTACTCCGGTACACACACGGTTGTATCCGTCAGTCCCCTACTGTTCTCCAATTCACTCACAGCTGTGTCCCTCAGCTCCCTACTGTGCCCCGGTACACAGACAGCTGTGTCCCTCAGTCCCCTACTGTATTCCCTGTACACACACTGCTGAGTCCCTCAGCCCCCTACTGTACTCCCTATACACACACGGCTGTGTACCTCAGCCCTCCTACTGCACTCCGGTACACACACAACTGTGTCCCTCAGCCCCCTACTGTACTCCGGTACACACACGGCTGTGTCCCTCTGCCCCCCACTGTATTCCCTGTACACACACGGCTGGGTACCTCAGCCCCCTACTGTACTCCCTGTGCACACACGGCTGTGTCCCTCAGTCTCCTACTATACTCCCTGCACACACACAGCTGTGCTCTCAGCCCCTACTGTACTACCTGTACACACAGGGCTGTGTCCCTCAGCCCCCTACTGTACTCCCTGTACACACACCGCTGTGTCCGTCAGTCCCCTACTGTACTCCCTGTACACACACGGCTGTGCTCTCAGCCCTACTGTACTCGTGTACACGCACGGCTGTGTCCTCATCCCCCAACTCTACTCCCAGTAAAAACATGTCTGTGTCCCTCAGCCCACTACTGTACTCCGCTACACACACAGCTGTGTCCCTCTAAACCCAACTGTACTCCATGTACACACACGACAGTGTCCTCAGCCCCATAGTGTACTCCCTGTACACACACGGCAGTGTCCTCAGCCCCCTACTGTACTCCCTGTACACACACGGCTGTGTCCTCAGTCTCCTGCTGTACTCCCAGCACACAAACGTGGCTGTGTCCTCAGCCCCCTACTGTACTTGCTGTTCATACACGGCTGTGTTACTCAGGCCCCTACTGTACTCGCTGTACATACACGGCTCAGTCCTAAGGCCCCTACTGTACTCCCTGTACATACAAGTGGCTGTGTTCTCAGTCCTACTGTACTCCAGTACACACACGGCTGTGTCCCACAGCCCCCTACTGTACTCTGGTACACACACGGCTGTCTCCCTTAGCCTCTCCTTTACTCCGTGTACACACACGTCTGTGTCCTCAGCCTCCTACTGTACTCCCTGAACACACACAGCTGTGTCCTCAGCCCCCTACTGTACTCCCTGTACTCACACAGCTGTGTCCCTCACCCCCCTATTGTACTCTCTGTACACACACAGCTGTATCCTCAGCCCCACACAGTACTCTGTGTACACACACGGCTGTATCCTCAGCCCCCTACTGTACTCCCTGTACACACACAGCTGTGTCCTCAGTCCTACTTTACTCCCTGCAAACACACGGCTGTGTCCGCAGTAGACTACTGTACTCCCTCTACACACACGGCTGTGTCCTCAGTCCTACAGTACTCCGTGTACACACAAGGCTGTGTCACTAAGACCCCTACTGCACTTCCTGTACACACAGGACTGTGTGCCTCAGCTCCCCTTCTGTACTCCGGTACACACACAGCTGTCTCCCTCAGTCACCTACTGTACTCCCAGCACACACACGGCTGTGACCCTCATCCCACTACTGTACTTGCTGTTCACACACGGCTTGACCTCAGTCTCCTACTGTCCTCCCTGTACACACACGTGGCTGTGTTCTCAATCCTACTGCACTCCGGTACACACACGGCTGTGTCCCTTAGACCCCTACTGTATTTCAGTACACTAACGGCTGTGCCCTCATCCCTCTACTGTACTGCCTGTACTCACACGGCTGTGTCCCTCAGCTCACTACTGTACTCTCTGTACACACACAGCTGTGTCCTCAAACCCACAAAGTACTCTGTGTACACACACGGCTGTATCCTCAGCCCCCTACCGTACTCCATGTACACACACAGCTGTGTCCTAAGCCCCTACTGTACTTCCTGTGCACACACGGCTGTGTCCTCAGCCAGCTACTGTACTACCTGTAAACACACAACTGTGTCCTCAGTCCTAATGTACTCCCTCTACACACACTGCTGTGTCCTCATTTCTTCTGTACTCCATGTACACACACGGCTGTGTCACTCAGCCCCCTACTGTACTCCCTCTACACACACGGTTGTGTCCTCATTCCTACAGTACTCCCTGTACACAGACGGCTGTATCCTCAGCCCCCTACTGTACTCCCTGTGCACGCACGGCTGTTTCCCTCAGCCCCCTACTATACTCCCTGTACACACACCGCTGTGTCCCTCAGTCCCCTACTGTACTCCCTGTACACACACGGCTGTGCTCTCAGTCTCTACTGTACTCCGTGTACACACACGGCTGTGTCCTCATCCCCCTACTCTACTCCCAGTAAACACATGTCTCTGTCCCTCAGCCCCCTACTGTACTCCGGTAAACACATAGCTGTGTCTCTCTGCCCCCAACAGTACTCCATGTACGCACACGACAGTGTCCTCAGCCCCCTACTGTACTCTCTGTACACACACAGCTGTGTCCCTCAGTCCCCTACTGTACTCCCTGTACACACACGTGGCTGTGTCATTCAGCACCCTACTGTACTCGCTGTACACACACGTCTGTGTCCTCAGTCTCCGACTGTATTCCCAGCACAAACACGGCTGTGTCCCTCAGCCCCCTACTGTACGCCCTGTACACACACGGCTGTGTTATTCAGCCCCCTACTGTACTCCCAGTACACACACGGCTGTGTTACTCAGCCCCCTACTGTACTCGCGGTACATACACGGCTCTGTCCTAAGTCCCCTACTGTACTCCCTGTACACACACGTGGCTGTGTTCTCAGTCCTAGTGTACTCAGGTACACAGACAGCTGTGTCCTCAACCCCACACAGTACTCTGTGTACACACACGGCTGTATCCTCAGCCCCCTACTGTACTCCCTGTACACACACGGCTGTGCCCTCATCCCTCTACTGTACTGCCTGTGCTCACACGGCTGTGTCCCTCAGCTCACTACTGTACTCTCTGTACACACACTTCTGTGTCACTCAGCCCACTACTGTACTCCCTGAACACACACGGCTGTGTCCTCAGTCCTACTGTACTCCCTGTGCACACACGGCTGTGTCCTCAGTCCCAAACTGTACTCCCTGTACACACACAGCTGTGTCCTCAGTTCAACTGCACTCCCTGTACACACACGGCTGTGTCCCTCTGCCCCTACTGCACTCCCTATACACACACGGCTGTGTCCCTGAGCCCCCTAGTGTACTCCCAGTACACACACGGCTGTGTGCCTCAGCCCCTCTTCTGTACTCCGGTACACTCACAGCTGTGTCCCTCAGCTCCCTACTGTGCTCCAGTACACAGACAGCTGTCTCCCTCAGTCCCCTACTGTACTCCCAGCACACACACGGCTGTGACCCTCATCCCACTACTGTACTTGCTGTTCACACACGGCTGTGTCCTCAGTCTCCTACTGTACTCCCTGTACACACACGGCTGTGTCCTCATTCCAATACTGTACTCCCTGTACACACACAGCTGTGTCCTCAGTTCAACTGCACTCCCTGTACACACACAGCTGTGTCCCTCTGCCCCTACTGCATTCCCTGTACACACACGGCTTTGTTCCTGAGCCCCCTAGTGTACTCCCTGTACACACACGGCTGTGTCCCTCAGCCCCCACTTCTGTACTCCGGTACACACACGGTTGTATCCATCAGTCCCCTACTGTTCTCCAATTCACTCACAGCTGTGTCCCTCAGCTCCCTACTGTATTCCGTGTACACACACTGCTGAGTCCCTCAGCCCCCTACTGTACTCCCTGTACACACACGGCTGTGTGCCTCAGCCCTCCTACTGCACTCCGGTACACACACAACTGTATCCCTCAGCCTCCTACTGTACTCCGGTACACACACGGCTGTGTCCCTCTGCCCCCCACTGTATTCCCTGCACACACACGGCTGGGTGCCTCAGTCTCCTACTATACTCCCTGCACACACACGGCTGTGCTCTCAGCCCCTACTGTACTACCTGTACACACAGGGCTGTGTCCCACAGCCCCCTACTGTACTCCCTGTACACACACCGCTGTGTCCGTCAGTCCCCTACTGTACTCCCTGTACACACACGGCTGTGCTCTCAGCCCCCTACTGTACTCCCTGTACAAGCACGGCTGTGTCCTCATCCCCCTACTCTACACCCAGTAAACACATGTCTGTGTCCCTCAGCCCACTACTGTACTCCGCTACACACACAGCTGTGTCCCTCTAAACCCAACTGTACTCCCTGTACACACACGGCTGTGTCCTCAGTCTCCTACTGTACTCCCAGCACACACACGTGGCTGTGTCCTCAGCCCCCTACTGTACTTGCTGTTCACACACGGCCGTGTTACTCAGGCCCCTACTGTACTCGCTGTACATACACAGCTCTGTCCTAAGGCCCCTACTGTACTCGCTGTACATACACAGCTCTGTCCTAAGGCCCCTACTGTACTCCCTGTACATACAAGTGGCTGTGTTCTCAGTCCTACTGTACTCCAGTACACACACGGCTGTTTCCCACAGCCCCATACTGTACTCCGGTCCACACACGGCTGTGTCCCTTAGACCTCTACTTTACTCCGTGTACACACACGTCTGTGTCCGCAGCCTCCTACTGTACTCCCTGAACACACACGGCTGTGACCCTCATCCCACTACTGTACTTGCTGTTCACACACGGCTGTGTCCTCAGTCTCTTACTGTACTCCCAGTACACACACGGCTGTGTCCCTCAGCCCCCTACTGTACGCCCTGTACACTCAGGGCTGTGTTACTCAGCCCCCTACTGTACTCGTGGTACATACACGGCTCTGTCCTAAGGCCCCTACTGTACTCCCTGTACATACAAGTGGCTGTGTTCTCAGTCCTACTGTACTCCAGTACACACACGGCTGTTTCCCACAGCCCCCTACTGTACTCCGGTCCACACACGGCTGTGTCCCTTAGACCTCTACTTTACTCCGTGTACACACACGTCTGTGTCCGCAGCCTCCTACTGTACTCCCTGAACACACACGGCTGTGACCCTCATCCCACTACTGTACTTGCTGTTCACACACGGCTGTGTCCTCAGTCTCTTACTGTACTCCCTGTACACACACGGCTGTGTCCCTCAGCCCCCTACTGTACGCCCTGTACACTCACGGCTGTGTTACTCAGCCCCCTACTGTACTCGTGGTACATACACGGCTCTGTCCTAAGTCCCCTACTGTACTCCCTGTACACACACGTGGCTGTGTTCTCAATCCTACTGTACTCCGGTACACACACGGCTGAGTCCCTTAGACCCCTACTGTATTTTGGTACACTAACGGCTGTGCCCTCATCCCTCTACTGTACTGCCTGTACTCACACGGCTGTGTCCCTCAGCTCACTACTGTACTCTCTGTACACACACAGCTGTGTCCTCAGCCCCACACAGTACTCTGTGTACACACACGGCTGTATCCTCAGCCCCCGACCGTACTCCCTGTACACACACAGCTGTGTCCTAAGCCCCTTCTGTACTTCCTGTGCACACACGGCTGTGTCCTCAGCCACCTACTGTACTACCTGTAAACACACAACTGTGTCCTCAGTCCTACTGTACTCCCTCTACACACACTGCTGTGTCCTCAGTTCTTCTGTACTCCATGTACACACACGGCTGTGTCACTCAGCCCCCTACTGTATTCCCTCTACACACACGGTTGTGTCCTCATTCCTACTGTACTCCCTGTACACAGACGGCTGTGTCCTCAGCCCCCTACTGTACTCCCTGTGCACACACGGCTGTTTCCCTCAGCCCCCTACTATACTCCCTGTACACACACCGCTGTGTTCCTCAGTCCCCTACTGTACTCCCTGTACACACACGGCTGTGCTCTCAGTCCCTACTGTACTCCGTGTACACACACGGCTGTGTCCTCATCCCCCTACTCTACTCCCAGTAAACACATGTCTCTGTCCCTCAGCCCCCTACTGTACTCCGGTAAACACATAGCTGTGTCTCTCTGCCCCCAACAGTACTCCATGTACGCACACGACAGTGTCCTCAGCCCCCTACTGTACTCTCTGTACACACACAGCTGTGTCCCTCAGTCCCCTACTGTACTCCCTGTACACACACGTGGCTGTGTCACTCAGCACCCTACTGTACTCGCTGTACACACACGTCTGTGTCCTCAGTCTCCGACTGTACTCCCAGCACACACACGGCTGTGTCCCTCAGTCCCCTACTGTACGCCCTGTACACACACGGCTGTGTTATTCAGCCCCCTACTGTACTCCCAGTACACACACGGCTGTGTTACTCAGCCCCCTACTGTACTCGCGGTACATACACGGCTCTGTCCTAAGTCCCCTACTGTACTCCCTGTACACACACTTGGCTGTGTTCTCAGTCCTAGTGTACTCAGGTACACACACAGCTGTGTCCTCAACCCCACACAGTACTCTGTGTACACACACGGCTGTATCCTCAGCCCCCTACTGTACTCCCTGTACACACACGGCTGTGACCTCATCCCTCTACTGTACTGCCTGTACTCACACGGCTTTGTCCGTCAGCTCACTACTGTACTCTGTGTACACACACTTCTGTGTCACTCAGCCCACTACTGTACTCCCTGAACACACACGGCTGTGTCCTCAGTCCTACTGTACTCCGTGTACACACACGGCTGTGTCACTCAGCCCACTACTGTACTCCCTGAACACACACGGCTGTGTCCTCAGTCCCATACTGTACTCCCTGTACACACACATCTGTGTCCTCAGTTCAACTGCACTCCCTGTACACACACGGCTGTGTCCCTCTGCCCCTACTGCACTCCCTATACACACACGGCTGTGTCCCTGAGCCCCCTAGTGTACTCCCAGTACACACACGGCTGTGTGCCTCAGCCCCTCTTCTGTACTCCGGTACACTCACAGCTGTGTCCCTCAGCTCCCTACTGTGCTCCAGTACACAGACAGCTGTCTCCCTCAGTCCCCTACTGTACTCCCAGCACACACACGGCTGTGACCCTCATCCCACTACTGTACTTGCTGTTCACACACGGCTGTGTCCTCAGTCTCCTACTGTACTCCCTGTACACACACGACTGTGTCCTCAGTCCAATACTGTACTCCCTGTACACACACGACTGTGTCCTCAGTCCAATACTGCACTTCCTGTACACACACGGCTGTGTCCCTCTGCCCCTACTGCACTCCCTGTACACACACGGCTTTGTTCCTGAGCCCCCTAGTGTACTCCCTGTATACACACGGCTGTGTCCCTCAGCCCCCACTTCTGTACTCCGGTACACACACGGTTGTATCCGCCAGTCCCCTACTGTTCTCCAATTCACTCACAGCAGTGTCCCTCAGCTCCCTACTGTATTCCGTGTACACACACTGCTGAGTCCCTCAGCCCCCTACTGTACTCCCTGTACACACACGGCTGTGTACCTCAGCCCTCCTACTGTACTCCGGTACACACACGGCTGTGTCCCTCTGCCCCCCACCATATTCCCTGTACACACACGGCTGGGTACCTCAGTCTCCTACTATACTCCCTGCACACACACGGCTGTGCTCTCAGCCCCTACTGTACTACCTGTACACACAGGGCTGTGTCCCTCAGCCCCCTACTGTACTCCCTGTACACACACCGCTGTGTCCGTCAGTCCCCTACTGTACTCCCTGTACACATGCGGCTGTACTCTCAGCCCCTACTGTACTCCGTGTACACGCACAGCTGTGTCCTCATCCCCCTACTCTACTCCCAGTAAACACATGTCTGTGTCCCTCAGCCCACTACTGTACTCCGCTACACACACAGCTGTGTCCCTCTAAACCCAACTGTACTCCATGTACACACACGACAGTGTCCTCAGCCCCCTACTGTACTCCCTGTACACACACGGCTGTGTCCTCAGTCTCCTAATGTACTCCCAGCACACACACGTGGCTGTGTCCTCAGCCCCCTACTGTACTTGCTGTTCACACACGGCCGTGTTACTCAGGCCCCTACTGTACTCGCTGTACATACACGGCTCTGTCCTAAGGCACCTACTGTACTCCCTGTACATACAAGTGGCTTTGTTTTCAGTCCAACTGTACTCCAGTACACACACGGCTGTGTCCCACAGCCCCTACTGTACTCTGGTACACACACGGCTGTGTCCCTTAGACCTGTACTTCACTCCGTGTACACACAAGTCTGTGTCCGCAGCCTCCTACTGTACTCCCTGAACACACACAGCTGTGTCCTCAGCCCCCTACTGTACTCCCTGTACTCACACAGCTGTGTCCCTCACCCCCTATTGTACTCTCTGTACACACAAAGCTGTATCCTCAGCCCCACACAGTATTCCGTGTACACACACGGCTGTATCCTCAGCCCCCTACTGTACTCCCTGTACACACACAGCTGTGTCCTCAGTCCTACTGTACTCCCTGCAAACACACGGCTGTGTCCGCAGTAGACTACTGTACTCCCTCTACACACACGACTGTGTCCTCAGTCCTACTGTACACCGTGTACACACAAGGCTGGGTCACTCAGCCCCCTACTGCACTCCCTGTACACACAGGACTGTGGGCCTCAGCTCCCCTTCTGTACTCCGGTACACACACGGCTGTGTCCCTCAGCCCCTCTTCTATACTCCGGTACACACACAGCTGTCTCCCTCAGTCACCTACTGTACTCCCAGCACTCACACGGCTGTGACCCTCATCCCACTACTGTACTTGCTGTTCACACACGGCTGTGTCCTCAGTCTCCTACTGTACTCCCTGTACACACACGGCTGTGTACCTCAGTCCCCTACTGTACGCCCTGTACACTCACGGCTGTGTTACTCAGCCCCCTACTGTACTCGTGGTACATACACGGCTCTGTCCTAAGTCCCCTACTGTACTCGCTGTACACACACGTGGCTGTGTTCTCAATCCTACTGCACTCCGGTACACACACGGCTGTGTCCCTTAGACCCCTACTGTATTTCGGTACACTAACGGCTGTGCCCTCATCCCTCTACTGTACTGCCTGTACTCACACGGCTGTGTCCCTCAGCTCACTACTGTACTCTCTGTACACACACAGCTGTGACCTCAGCCCCACACAGTACTCTGTGTACACACACGGCTGTATCCTCAGCCCCCTACCGTACTCCATGTACACACACGGCTGTGTCCTAAGCCCCTTCTGTACTTCCTGTGCACACACAGCTGTGTCCTCAGCCACCTACTGTACTACCTGTAAACACACAACTGTGTCCTCAGTCCTACTGTACTCCCTCTACACACACTGCTGTGTCCTCAGTTCTTCTGTACTCCATGTACACACACGGCTGTGTCACTCAGCCCCCTACTGTACTCCCTCTACACACACGGTTGTGTCCTCATTCCTACAGTACTCCCTGTACACAGACGGCTGTGTCCTCAGCCCCCTACTGTACTCCCTGTGCACACACGGCTGTTTCCCTCAGCCCCCTACTATACTCCCTGTACACACACCGCTGTGTCCCTCAGTCCCCTACTGTACTCCCTGTACACACACGGCTGTGCTCTCAGTCCCTACTGTACTCCGTGTACACACACGGCTGTGTCCTCAGTCCTAACGTACTCCGTGTACACACACGGCTGTTTCAGTCAGCCCACTACTGTACTCCCTGAACACACACGGCTGTGTCCTCAGTCCTACTGTACTCCTTGTGCACACACGGCTGTGTCCTCAGTTCCATACTGTACTCCCTGTACACACACAGCTGTGTCCTCAGTCCAATCCTGTACTCCCTGTACACACACGGCTGTGTCCCTCTGCCCCTACTGCACTCCCTATACACACACGGCTGTGTCCCTGAGCCCCCTAGTGTACTCCCTGTACACACACGGCTGTGTCGCTCAGCTCCCCTTCTGTCCTCCGGTACACACACGGCTGTATCCGTCAGTTCCCTACTGTTCTCCAATTCACTCACAGCTGTGTCCCTCAGCTCCCTACTGTGCCCCGGTACACAGACAGCTGTGTCCCTCTGTCCCCTACTGTATTCCCTGTACACACACTGCTGAGTACCTCAGCCCCCTACTGTACTCCCTGTACACAGACGGCTGTGTTCCTCGGCCCTCCTACTGCACTCCGGTGCACACACAACTTTGTCCCTCAGCCCCCTACTGTACTCCGGTACACACACGGCTGTGTCCCTCTGCCCCCCACTGTATTCCCTGTACACACACGGCTGGGTACCTCAGCCCCCTACTGTACTCCGTGTGCACACACGGCTGTGTCCCTCAGTCTCCTACTATAATCCCTGCACACACACGGCTGTGCTCCCAGCCCCTCCTGTACTAGCTGTACACACAGGGCTGTATCCCTCAGCCAGTAAAAAATGAGGTCTGCAGATGCTGGAGATCAGAGCTGCAAATGTGTTGCTGGTCAAAGCACAGCAGGCCAGGCAGCATCTCAGGAAAAGAGAATTAGTGCTGCCTGGCCTGCTGTGCCTTGACCAGCAACACATTTGCAGCTGTGTCCCTCAGCCCCCTACTGTACTCCCTGTACACACACCGCTGTGTCCGTCAGCCCCCTACTGTACTCCCTGTACACACACG
The DNA here is from genome assembly GCF_020745735.1 of Hemiscyllium ocellatum. NCBI lineage: Eukaryota > Metazoa > Chordata > Chondrichthyes > Orectolobiformes > Hemiscylliidae > Hemiscyllium > Hemiscyllium ocellatum. Next base: position 27,361,305 of record NC_083444.1, read on the forward strand.
GCTGTGCTCTCAGCCCCTACTGTACTGCGTGTACACGCACGGCTGTGTCCTCATTGCCCTACTCTACTCCCAGTAAACACATGTCTGTGTCCCTCAGCCCACTACTGTACTCCGCTACACACACAGCTGTGTCCCTCTAAACCCAACTGTACTCCATGTACACAAACGACAGTGTCCTCAGCCCCATAGTGAACTCCCTGAACACACACTGCTGTGTCCTCAGCCCCTACTGTACTCCCTGTACTCACACAGCTGTGTCCCTCACCCCCCTATTGTACTCTCTGTACACACACAGCTGTATCCTCAGCGCCACACAGTACTCCGTGTACACACACAGCTGTGTCCTCAGTCCTACTGTACTCCCTGCAAACACACGGCTGTGTCCGCAGTAGACTACTGCACTCCCTCTACACACACGGCTGTGTCCTCAGTCCTACTGTACTCCGTGTACACACAAGGCTGTGTCACTCAGCCCCCTACTGCACTCCCTGTACACACAGGACTGTGTGCCTCAGCCCCCCTTCTGTACTCCGGTACACACACGGCTGTGTCCCTCAGCCCCTCTTCTATACTCCGTTACACAGACAGCTGTCTCCCTCAGTCACCTACTGTACTCCCAGCACACACACGGCTGTGACCCTCATCCCACTACTGTACTTGCTGTTCACACACGACTGTGTCCTCAGTCTCCTACTGTACTCCCTGTACAGTCACGGCTGTGTTACTCAGCCCCCTACTGTACTCCCAGTACACACACGGCTGTGTCCCTCAGTCCCCTACTGTACACCCTGTACACACACGGCTGTGTTACTCAGCCCCTACTGTACTCGCGGTACATACACGGCTCTGTCCTAAGTCCCCTACTGTACTCCCTGTACACACACGTGGCTGTGTTCTCAGTCCTACTGTACTCAGGTACACGCACTGTTGTGTCCCTCAGCCCCCTACTGTACTCCGGTACACACACGGCTGTGTCCCTTAGACCCCTACTGTACTTCGGTACACACACGGCTGTGCCCTCAACCCTCTACTGTACTCCATGTACTCACACGGCTGTGTCCCTCAGCTCCCTACTGTACTCTGTGTACTCACACGGCTGTGTCCTCAGTCCCGTACTGTGCTCCCTGTACTCACATGGCTGTGTCCTTCACCTCCCTACTGTACTCCCTGTACTCAAAGTGCTGTGTCCCTCAGCTCCCTACTGTACTCCCTGTACACACACAGCTGTGTCCCTCACCCCCTACTGTACTCACTGTACACACATAGCTGTGTCCTCAGCCCCAAACAGTACTCCGTGTACACACACGGCTGTATCCTCAGCCCCCCACTGTACTCCCTGTACACACACGGCTGTGTCCTAAGCCCCTACTGTACTTCCTGTACACACACAGCTTTGTCCTCAGCCACCTACTGTACTCCCTGTACACACACAGCTGTGTCCACAGCCCCCTACTGTACTCCCTGTGCACACACGGCTGTTTCCCTCAACCCCCTACTATACTCCCTGTACACACACCGCTGTGTCCCTCAGTCCCCTACTGTACTCCCTGTACACACACGGCTGTGCTCTCAGTCCCTACTGTACTCCGTGTACACACACGGCTGTGTCCTCATCCCCCTACTCTACTCCCAGTAAACACATGTCTCTGTCCCTCTGCCCCCTACTGTACTCCAGTAAACACATAGCTGTGTCCCTCTGCCCCCAACAGTACTCCATGTACGCACACGACAGTGTCCTCAGCCCCCTACTGTACTCTCTGTACACACACAGCTGTGTCCCTCAGTCCCCTACTGTACTCCCTGTACACACACGTGGCTGTGTCACTCAGCACCCTACTGTACTCGCTGTACACACACGTCTGTGTCCTCAGTCTCCGAATGTACTCCCAGCACACACACGGCTGTGTCCCTCAGTCCCCTACTGTACGCCCTGCACACACACGGCTGTGTTACTCAGCCCCCTACTGTACTCGCGGTACATACACGGCTCTGTCCTAAGTCCCCTACTGTACTCCCTGTACACACACGTGGCTGTGTTCTCAGTCCTAGTGTACTCAGGTACACACAGAGCTGTGTCCTCAACCCCACACAGTACTCTGTGTACACACACGGCTGTATCCTCAGCCCCCTACTGTACTCCCTGTACACACACGGCTGTGTCCTACGCCCCTACTGTACTTCCTGTACACACACGGCTGTGTCCTCAGTCCTACCGTACTCCGTGTACACACACGGCTGTTTCAGTCAGCCCACTACTGTACTCCCTGAACACACACGGCTGTGTCCTCAGTCCTACTGTACTCCTTGTGCACACACGGCTGTGTCCTCAGTTCCATACTGTACTCCCTGTACACACACAGCTGTGTCCTCAGTCCAATACTGTACTCCCTGTACACACACGGCTGTGTCCCTCTGCCCCTACTGCACTCCCTGTACACACACGGCTGTGTCCCTGAGCCCCCTAGTGTACTCCCTGTACACACACGGCTGTGTCCCTCAGCCCCCCTTCTGTACTCCGGTACACACACGGCTGTATCCGTCAGTTCCCTACTGTTCTCCAATTCACTCACAGCTGTGTCCCTCAGCTCCCTACTGTGCCCCGGTACACAGACAGCTGTGTCCCTCAGTCCCCTACTGTATTCCCTGTACACACACTGCTGAGTCCCTCAGCCCCCTACTGTACTCCCTGTACACAGACGGCTGTGTACCTCAGCCCTCCTACTGCACTCCGGTGCACACACAACTTTGTCCCTCAGCCCCCTACTGTACTCCGGTACACACACGGCTGTGTCCCTCTGCCCCCCACTGTATTCCCTGTACACACACGGCTGGGTACCTCAGCCCCCTACTGTACTCCGTGTGCACACACGGCTGTGTCCCTCAGTCTCCTACTATACTCCCTGCACACACACGGCTGTGCTCCCAGCCCCTCCTGTACTAGCTGTACACACAGGGCTGTATCCCTCAGCCAGTAAAAAATGAGGTCTGCAGATGCTGGAGATCAGAGCTGCAAATGTGTTGCTGGTCAAAGCACAGCAGGCCAGGCAGCATCTCAGGAAAAGAGAATTAGTGCTGCCTGGCCTGCTGTGCCTTGACCAGCAACACATTTGCAGCTGTGTCCCTCAGCCCCCTACTGTACTCCCTGTACACACACCGCTGTGTCCGTCAGCCCCCTACTGTACTCCCTGTACACACACGGCTGTGCTCTCAGCCCCTACTGTACTGCGTGTACACGCACGGCTGTGTCCTCATTGCCCTACTCTACTCCCAGTAAACACATGTCTGTGTCCCTCAGCCCACTACTGTACTCCGCTACACACACAGCTGTGTCCCTCTAAACCCAACTGTACTCCATGTACACAAACGACAGTGTCCTCAGCCCCATAGTGAACTCCCTGAACACACACTGCTGTGTCCTCAGCCCCCTACTGTACTCCCTGTACTCACACAGCTGTGTCCCTCACCCCCCTATTATACTCTCTGTACACACACAGCTGTATCCTCAGCCGCACACAGTACTCCGTGTACACACACAGCTGTGTCCTCAGTCCTACTGTACTCCCTGCAAACACACGGCTGTGTCCGCAGTAGACTACTGCACTCCCTCTACACACACGGCTGTGTCCTCAGTCCTACTGTACTCCGTGTACACACAAGGCTGTGTCACTCAGCCCCCTACTGCACTCCCTGTACACACAGGACTGTGTGCCTCAGCCCCCCTTCTGTACTCCGGTACACACACGGCTGTGTCCCTCAGCCCCTCTTCTATACTCCGTTACACAGACAGCTGTCTCCCTCAGTCACCTACTGTACTCCCAGCACACACACGGCTGTGACCCTCATCCCACTACTGTACTTGCTGTTCACACACGACTGTGTCCTCAGTCTCCTACTGTACTCCCTGTACAGTCACGGCTGTGTTACTCAGCCCCCTACTGTACTCCCAGTACACACACGGCTGTGTCCCTCAGTCCCCTACTGTACACCCTGTACACACACGGCTGTGTTACTCAGCCCCCTACTGTACTCGCGGTACATACACGGCTCTGTCCTAAGTCCCCTACTGTACTCCCTGTACACACACGTGGCTGTGTTCTCAGTCCTACTGTACTCAGGTACACGCACTGTTGTGTCCCTCAGCCCCCTACTGTACTCCGGTACACACACGGCTGTGTCCCTTAGACCCCTACTGTACTTCGGTACACACACGGCTGTGCCCTCAACCCTCTACTGTACTCCATGTACTCACACGGCTGTGTCCCTCAGCTCCCTACTGTACTCTGTGTACTCACACGGCTGTGTCCTCAGTCCCGTACTGTGCTCCCTGTACTCACATGGCTGTGTCCTTCACCTCCCTACTGTACTCCCTGTACTCAAAGTGCTGTGTCCCTCAGCTCCCTACTGTACTCCCTGTACACACACAGCTGTGTCCCTCACCCCCTACTGTACTCACTGTACACACATAGCTGTGTCCTCAGCCCCAAACAGTACTCCGTGTACACACACGGCTGTATCCTCAGCCCCCCACTGTACTCCCTGTACACACACGGCTGTGTCCTAAGCCCCTACTGTACTTCCTGTACACACACAGCTTTGTCCTCAGCCACCTACTGTACTCCCTGTACACACACAGCTGTGTCCACAGCCCCCTACTGTACTCCTGTGCACACACGGCTGTTTCCCTCAACCCCCTACTATACTCCCTGTACACACACCGCTGTGTCCCTCAGTCCCCTACTGTACTCCCTGTACACACACGGCTGTGCTCTCAGTCCCTACTGTACTCCGTGTACACACACGGCTGTGTCCTCATCCCCCTACTCTACTCCCAGTAAACACATGTCTCTGTCCCTCTGCCCCCTACTGTACTCCGGTAAACACATAGCTGTGTCCCTCTGCCCCCAACAGTACTCCATGTACGCACACGACAGTGTCCTCAGCCCCCTACTGTACTCTCTGTACACACACAGCTGTGTCCCTCAGTCCCCTACTGTACTCCCTGTACACACACGTGGCTGTGTCACTCAGCACCCTACTGTACTCGCTGTACACACACGTCTGTGTCCTCAGTCTCCGAATGTACTCCCAGCACACACACGGCTGTGTCCCTCAGTCCCCTACTGTACGCCCTGCACACACACGGCTGTGTTACTCAGCCCCCTACTGTACTCGCGGTACATACACGGCTCTGTCCTAAGTCCCCTACTGTACTCCCTGTACACACACGTGGCTGTGTTCTCAGTCCTAGTGTACTCAGGTACACACAGAGCTGTGTCCTCAACCCCACACAGTACTCTGTGTACACACACGGCTGTATCCTCAGCCCCCTACTGTACTCCCTGTACACACACGGCTGTGTCCTACGCCCCTACTGTACTTCCTGTACACACACGGCTGTGTCCTCAGTCCTACCGTACTCCGTGTACACACACGGCTGTTTCAGTCAGCCCACTACTGTACTCCCTGAACACACACGGCTGTGTCCTCAGTCCTACTGTACTCCTTGTGCACACACGGCTGTGTCCTCAGTTCCATACTGTACTCCCTGTACACACACAGCTGTGTCCTCAGTCCAATACTGTACTCCCTGTACACACACGGCTGTGTCCCTCTGCCCCTACTGCACTCCCTGTACACACACGGCTGTGTCCCTGAGCCCCCTAGTGTACTCCCTGTACACACACGGCTGTGTCCCTCAGCCCCCCTTCTGTACTCCGGTACACACACGGCTGTATCCGTCAGTTCCCTACTGTTCTCTAATTCACTCACAGCTGTGTCCCTCAGCTCCCTACTGTGCCCCGGTACACAGACAGCTGTGTCCCTCAGTCCCCTACTGTATTCCCTGTACACACACTGCTGAGTCCTCAGCCCCCTACTGTACTCCCTGTACACACACGGCTGTGTACCTCAGCCCTCCTACTGCACTCCGGTGCACACACAACTTTGTCCCTCAGCCCCCTACTGTACTCCGGTACACACACGGCTGTGTCCCTCTGCCCCCCACTGTATTCCCTGTACACACACGGCTGGGTACCTCAGCCCCCTACTGTACTCCGTGTGCACACACGGCTGTGTCCCTCAGTCTCCTACTATACTCCCTGCACACACACGGCTGTGCTCCCAGCCCCTCCTGTACTAGCTGTACACACAGGGCTGTATCCCTCAGCCAGTAAAAAATGAGGTCTGCAGATGCTGGAGATCAGAGCTGCAAATGTGTTGCTGGTCAAAGCACAGCAGGCCAGGCAGCATCTCAGGAAAAGAGAATTAGTGCTGCCTGGCCTGCTGTGCCTTGACCAGCAACACATTTGCAGCTGTGTCCCTCAGCCCCCTACTGTACTCCCTGTACACACACCGCTGTGTCCGTCAGCCCCCTACTGTACTCCCTGTACACACACGGCTGTGCTCTCAGCCCCTACTGTACTGCGTGTACACGCACGGCTGTGTCCTCATTGCCCTACTCTACTCCCAGTAAACACATGTCTGTGTCCCTCAGCCCACTACTGTACTCCGCTACACACACAGCTGTGTCCCTCTAAACCCAACTGTACTCCATGTACACAAACGACAGTGTCCTCAGCCCCATAGTGAACTCCCTGAACACACACTGCTGTGTCCTCAGCCCCCTACTGTACTCCCTGTACTCACACAGCTGTGTCCCTCACCCCCCTATTGTACTCTCTGTACACACACAGCTGTATCCTCAGCGCCACACAGTACTCCGTGTACACACACAGCTGTGTCCTCAGTCCTACTGTACTCCCTGCAAACACACGGCTGTGTCCGCAGTAGACTACTGCACTCCCTCTACACACACGGCTGTGTCCTCAGTCCTACTGTACTCCGTGTACACACAAGGCTGTGTCACTCAGCCCCCTACTGCACTCCCTGTACACACAGGACTGTGTGCCTCAGCCCCCCTTCTGTACTCCGGTACACACACGGCTGTGTCCCTCAGCCCCTCTTCTATACTCCGTTACACAGACAGCTGTCTCCCTCAGTCACCTACTGTACTCCCAGCACACACACGGCTGTGACCCTCATCCCACTACTGTACTTGCTGTTCACACACGACTGTGTCCTCAGTCTCCTACTGTACTCCCTGTACAGTCACGGCTGTGTTACTCAGCCCCCTACTGTACTCCCAGTACACACACGGCTGTGTCCCTCAGTCCCCTACTGTACACCCTGTACACACACGGCTGTGTTACTCAGCCCCCTACTGTACTCGCGGTACATACACGGCTCTGTCCTAAGTCCCCTACTGTACTCCCTGTACACACACGTGGCTGTGTTCTCAGTCCTACTGTACTCAGGTACACGCACTGTTGTGTCCCTCAGCCCCCTACTGTACTCCGGTACACACACGGCTGTGTCCCTTAGACCCCTACTGTACTTCGGTACACACACGGCTGTGCCCTCAACCCTCTACTGTACTCCATGTACTCACACGGCTGTGTCCCTCAGCTCCCTACTGTACTCTGTGTACTCACACGGCTGTGTCCTCAGTCCCGTACTGTGCTCCCTGTACTCACATGGCTGTGTCCTTCACCTCCCTACTGTACTCCCTGTACTCAAAGTGCTGTGTCCCTCAGCTCCCTACTGTACTCCCTGTACACACACAGCTGTGTCCCTCACCCCCTACTGTACTCACTGTACACACATAGCTGTGTCCTCAGCCCCAAACAGTACTCCGTGTACACACACGGCTGTATCCTCAGCCCCCCACTGTACTCCCTGTACACACACGGCTGTGTCCTAAGCCCCTACTGTACTTCCTGTACACACACAGCTTTGTCCTCAGCCACCTACTGTACTCCCTGTACACACACAGCTGTGTCCACAGCCCCCTACTGTACTCCCTGTGCACACACGGCTGTTTCCCTCAACCCCCTACTATACTCCCTGTACACACACCGCTGTGTCCCTCAGTCCCCTACTGTACTCCCTGTACACACACGGCTGTGCTCTCAGTCCCTACTGTACTCCGTGTACACACACGGCTGTGTCCTCATCCCCCTACTCTACTCCCAGTAAACACATGTCTCTGTCCCTCTGCCCCCTACTGTACTCCGGTAAACACATAGCTGTGTCCCTCTGCCCCCAACAGTACTCCATGTACGCACACGACAGTGTCCTCAGCCCCTACTGTACTCTCTGTACACACACAGCTGTGTCCCTCAGTCCCCTACTGTACTCCCTGTACACACACGTGGCTGTGTCACTCAGCACCCTACTGTACTCGCTGTACACACACGTCTGTGTCCTCAGTCTCCGAATGTACTCCCAGCACACACACGGCTGTGTCCCTCAGTCCCCTACTGTACGCCCTGCACACACACGGCTGTGTTACTCAGCCCCCTACTGTACTCGCGGTACATACACGGCTCTGTCCTAAGTCCCCTACTGTACTCCCTGTACACACACGTGGCTGTGTTCTCAGTCCTAGTGTACTCAGGTACACACAGAGCTGTGTCCTCAACCCCACACAGTACTCTGTGTACACACACGGCTGTATCCTCAGCCCCCTACTGTACTCCCTGTACACACACGGCTGTGTCCTACGCCCCTACTGTACTTCCTGTACACACACGGCTGTGTCCTCAGTCCTACCGTACTCCGTGTACACACACGGCTGTTTCAGTCAGCCCACTACTGTACTCCCTGAACACACACGGCTGTGTCCTCAGTCCTACTGTACTCCTTGTGCACACACGGCTGTGTCCTCAGTTCCATACTGTACTCCCTGTACACACACAGCTGTGTCCTCAGTCCAATACTGTACTCCCTGTACACACACGGCTGTGTCCCTCTGCCCCTACTGCACTCCCTGTACACACACGGCTGTGTCCCTGAGCCCCCTAGTGTACTCCCTGTACACACACGGCTGTGTCCCTCAGCCCCCCTTCTGTACTCCGGTACACACACGGCTGTATCCGTCAGTTCCCTACTGTTCTCTAATTCACTCACAGCTGTGTCCCTCAGCTCCCTACTGTGCCCCGGTACACAGACAGCTGTGTCCCTCAGTCCCCTACTGTATTCCCTGTACACACACTGCTGAGTCCCTCAGCCCCCTACTGTACTCCCTGTACACACACGGCTGTGTACCTCAGCCCTCCTACTGCACTCCGGTGCACACACAACTTTGTCCCTCAGCCCCCTACTGTACTCCGGTACACACACGGCTGTGTCCCTCTGCCCCCCACTGTATTCCCTGTACACACACGGCTGGGTACCTCAGCCCCCTACTGTACTCCGTGTGCACACACGGCTGTGTCCCTCAGTCTCCTACTATACTCCCTGCACACACACGGCTGTGCTCCCAGCCCCTCCTGTACTAGCTGTACACACAGGGCTGTATCCCTCAGCCAGTAAAAAATGAGGTCTGCAGATGCTGGAGATCAGAGCTGCAAATGTGTTGCTGGTCAAAGCACAGCAGGCCAGGCAGCATCTCAGGAAAAGAGAATTAGTGCTGCCTGGCCTGCTGTGCCTTGACCAGCAACACATTTGCAGCTGTGTCCCTCAGCCCCCTACTGTACTCCCTGTACACACACCGCTGTGTCCGTCAGCCCCCTACTGTACTCCCTGTACACACACGGCTGTGCTCTCAGCCCCTACTGTACTGCGTGTACACGCACGGCTGTGTCCTCATTGCCCTACTCTACTCCCAGTAAACACATGTCTGTGTCCCTCAGCCCACTACTGTACTCCGCTACACACACAGCTGTGTCCCTCTAAACCCAACTGTACTCCATGTACACAAACGACAGTGTCCTCAGCCCCATAGTGAACTCCCTGAACACACACTGCTGTGTCCTCAGCCCCCTACTGTACTCCCTGTACTCACACAGCTGTGTCCCTCACCCCCCTATTATACTCTCTGTACACACACAGCTGTATCCTCAGCCCCACACAGTACTCCGTGTACACACACAGCTGTGTCCTCAGTCCTACTGTACTCCCTGCAAACACACGGCTGTGTCCGCAGTAGACTACTGTACTCCCTCTACACACACGGCTGTGTCCTCAGTCCTACTGTACTCCGTGTACACACAAGGCTGTGTCACTCAGCCCCCTACTGCACTCCCTGTACACACAGGACTGTGTGCCTCAGCCCCCCTTCTGTACTCTGGTACACACACGGCTGTGTCCCTCAGCCCCTCTTCTATACTCCGTTACACAGACAGCTGTCTCCCTCAGTCACCTACTGTACTCCCAGCACACACACGGCTGTGACCCTCATCCCACTACTGTACTTGCTGTTCACACACGGCTGTGTCCTCAGTCTCCTACTGTACTCCCTGTACACACACGGCTGTGTAGCTCAGTCCCCTACTGTACGCCCTGTACAGTCACGGCTGTGTTACTCAGCCCCCTACTGTACTCCCAGTACACACACGGCTGTGTCCCTCAGTCCCCTACTGTACACCCTGTACACACACGGCTGTGTTACTCAGCCCCCTACTGTACTCGCGGTACATACACGGCTCTGTCCTAAGTCCCCTACTGTACTCCCTGTACACACACGTGGCTGTGTTCTCAGTCCTACTGTACTCAGGTACACGCACTGTTGTGTCCCTCAGCCCCCTACTGTACTCCGGTACACACACGGCTGTGTCCCTTAGACCCCTACTGTACTTCGGTACACACACGGCTGTGCCCTCAACCCTCTACTGTACTCCATGTACTCACACGGCTGTGTCCCTCAGCTCCCTACTGTACTCTGTGTACTCACACGGCTGTGTCCTCAGTCCCGTACTGTGCTCCCTGTACTCACATGGCTGTGTCCTTCACCTCCCTACTGTACTCCCTGTACTCAAAGTGCTGTGTCCCTCAGCTCCCTACTGTACTCCCTGTACACACACAGCTGTGTCCCTCACCCCCTACTGTACTCACTGTACACACATAGCTGTGTCCTCAGCCCCAAACAGTACTCCGTGTACACACACGGCTGTATCCTCAGCCCCCACTGTACTCCCTGCACAAACACGGCTGTGTCCTCAGCCACCTACTGTACTCCCTGTACACACACAGCTGTGTCCACAGCCCCTACTGTACTCCTTGTACACACATGGCTGTGCTCTCAGCCCCCTACTGTACTCCCAGCACATACACGGCTGTGACCCTCATCCCACAGCACACACACGGCTGTGACCCTCATCCCACTACTGTACTTGCTGTTCACACACGGCTGTGTCCTCAGTCTCCTACTGTTCTCCCAGTACACACACGGCTGGGTCCCTCAGCCCCCTACTGTACTCCCAGTACACACACGGCTGTGTTACTCAGCCCCCTACTGTACTTGCGGTACATACACGGCTCTGTCCTAAGTCCCCTACTGTACTCCCTGTACAAACAAGTGGCTGTGTTCTCAGTCCTACTGTACTCAGGTGCACGCACTGTTGTGTCCCTCAGCCCCCTACTGTACTTCGGTACACATACGGCTGTGTCCCTCAGCTCCCTACTGTACTCTGTGTACACACACGGCTGTGTCCTCAGTCCCGTACTGTGCTCCCTGTACTCACACGGCTGTGTCCTTCACCTCCCTACTGCACTCCCTGTACTCAAAGTGCTGTGTCCCTCAGCTCCCTACTGTACTCCCTGTACACTCACAGCGGAGTGCCTCACCCCCCTACTGTACTCACTGTACACACACAGCTGTGTCCTCAGCCCCACACAGTACTCCCTGTACACACACGGCTCTATCCTCAGCCCCCTACTGTACTCCCTGTACACACACGGCTGTGTCCTAAGCCCCTACTGTACTTCCTGTACACACACAGCTGTGTCCTCAGCCACCTACTGTACTCCCTGTAAACACACTGCTGTGTCCTCAGTCCTACTGTACTCGCTGTACACACACGACAGTGTCCTCAGCCCCCTACTGTATTCCCTGTACACACAGAGCTGTGTCACTCAGCAACCTACTGTACTCACTGTACACACATGGCTGTGGCCTCAGTCCCCTACTGTACTCCAAGCACACAGACGTGGCTGTGTCCTCTGTCCACTACTGTACTCGCTGTACACACACAGCTGTGTCCTCAGTCACCTACAGTACTCCGGTACACACACGGCTGTGTCCCTTCGACCCCTACTGCACTCCGGTACGCACACAGTTGTGCCCTCAACACTCTACTGTACTCCCTGTACACACACGGCTGTGTCCACAGCCCCCTACTGTACTTCCTGTACACACACGTCTGTGTCCTCAGCCCTCGACTGTACTCTCTGTACACACACGGCTGTGTCCACAGCGCCCTACTGTACTTCCTGTACACACACGTCTGTGTCCTCAGCCCTCGACTGTACTCCCTGTACTCACACGGCTGTGTCCCTCAGCCACCAACTGTACTCTTTGTACACATGCGGCTGTGTCCTCAGCCCCCTACTGTACTCTGGTACACACACGGCTGTGTCCTCAGCCCTCGACTGTACTCCCTGTACAGACACGTCTGTGTTCTCAGCCACTTACTGTACGCCCTGTAATCACACGGCTTTGTCCTCAGCCACCAACTGTACTCTGGTACACACACGGCTGTGTCCTCAGCCCTCGACTGTACTTCCTGTACACACACGTCTGTGTCCTCAGCCCTCGACTGTACTCTCTGTACACACACGGCTGTGTCCACAGCGCCCTACTGTACTTCCTGTACACACACAGCTGTGTCCTCAGCCCCCTACTCTACTCTGGTACACACGCGGCTGTGTCCTCAGCCCTCGACTGTACTTCCTGTACACACACGTCTGTGTCCTCAGCCCTCGACTGTACTCTCTGTACACACACGGCTGTGTCCACAGCGCCCTACTGTACTTCCTGTACACACACAGCTGTGTCCTCAGTCCTACTGTACTCCCTGTACACACACAGCTGTGTCCTCAACCCCCTACTGTACTCCCTGTACACACACGGCTGTGTCCCTCAGCCGCCTACTGTACTCCCTGTACATACACGGCTGTGTCCTCAGTCATACTGCACTCCCTGTACACACACAGCTGTGTCCACAGCCTCCTACTGTACTTCCTGTACACACGCGTATGTGTCCTCAGCCACCTACTGTAATCCTTGTACACACACGGCTGTGTCCTCAGCCCCCTACTGTACTCGCTGTACACACACGGCTGTTTCCTCAGTCCAGTACTGTACTCCCTGAAAATGCACGGCTGTGCCCTAAGCCCCTACTGTACTCTCTGTACACACGCGGCTGTGTCCACAGACCCCTACTGTACTCCTGTACACACACAGCTGTGTCCCTCACCCCCTACTGTACTCCCTGTACACACGCGGCTGTGTCCACAGACCCCTACTGTACTCCTGTACACACACAGCTGTGTCCCTCACCCCCCTACTGTACTCCCTGTGCACACACGGCTGTGTCCTCAGCCACCAACTGTACTCCCTGTACACAAACAGCTGTGTCCTCAGTCATACTGTACTCCCTGTACACACGCAGCTGTGTCCACAGCCCCCTACTGTACTTCCTGTACACACGCGTATGTGTCCTCAGCCACCTACTGTAATCCTTGTACACACACGGCTGTGTCCTCAGTCCCGTACTGTGCTCCCTGTACACACGCGGCTGTGTCCACAGACCTCTACTGTACTCCTGTACACACACAGCTGTGTCCCTCAATCCCCTACTGTACTCCCTGTACACACACGGCTGTGTCCTCAGCCCCCCACGGTACTCCGTGTACACACACGGCTGTATCCTCAGCCCCCTACTGTACTCCCTGAAAATGCACGGCTGTGCCCTAAGCCCCTGCTGTACTTCCTGTACACATACAGCTGTGTCCTCAGCCACCTACTGTACTCCCTGTACACACACAGCTGATTCCTCAGTCCTACTGTACTCCCTGTACACACACGGCTGTGTCCCTCAGGCCCCTACTGTACTCCTTGTACACACACGGCTGTGTACCTCAGTCCCCCTTCTGTACCCCCGTACACACACAGCTGTGTCCCTCAGTCCTCTACTGTACTCCCTGTACACACACGGCTGTGCTCTCAGCCCCAACTGTACGCCCTGTGCGCACATGGCTGTGTCCCTCAGCCCCTACTGTACTCCCTGTACACACACGGCTGTTCTCTCAGCACCTACTGTACTCCCAGCACACACACGGCTGTGTCCCTCAGCCCCCTACTGTACTCCGGTAAACACATAGCTGTGTCCCTCTGCACCCCACTGTACTCCCTGTACACACACGGCTATGACCCTCAGCCCCCTACTGTACTCCCTGTACGCACACGGCTGTGCTCTCAGCACCTACTGTACTCCCAGCACACACACGGCTGTGACCCTCATCCCACTACTGTACTTGCTGTTCACACACGGCTGTGTCCCTCAGCCCCCTACTGTACTCCCTGTACACTCACGGCTGTGTCCCTCAGCCACCTACTGTACTCCCTGTACACACATGGCTGTGTTACTCAGCCCCCTACTGTACTCGCGGTACATACACGGCTCTGTCCTAAGTCCCCTACTGTACTCCCTGTGCACACACGTGGCTGTGTTCTCAATCCTACTGTATTCAGGTACACACACTGTTGTGTCCCTCAGCCCCCTACTGTACTCCGGTACACACACGGCTGTGTCCCTTAGACCCCTACTGTACTTCGGTACACACACGGCTGTGCCCTCAATCCTCTACTGTACTGCCTGTACTCACACGGCTGTGTCCCTCAGCTCCCTACTGTACTCTCTGTACACACACAGCTGTGTCCTCAGCCCCACACAGTACTCCGTGTACACACACGGCTGTATCCTCAGCCGCCTACTGTACTCCCTGTACACACACGGCTGTGTCCTAAGCCCCTACTGTACTTCCTGTACACACACGGCTGTGTCCTCAGCCACCTCCTGTACTACCTGTAAACACACAACTGTGTCCTCAGTCCTACTGTACTCCCTAACCCACACCACTGTGTCCTCAGCCACCTACTGTACTCCCTCTACACACACTGCTGTGTCCCTCAGTCCTTCTGTACTCCGTGTACACACACGGCTGTGTCCCTCAGCCCCCTACTGTACTCCCTGTACACACACCGCTGTGTCCCTCAGTCCCCTACTGTACTCCCTGTACACACATGGCTGTGCTCTCATTCCCTAAGGTACTCCGTGTACACACACGGCTGTGTACCCAGCCCCCTACTCTACTCCCAGTAAATGCACGTCTCGGTCCCTCAGCCCCCTACTGTAATCCGGTAAACACATAGCTGTGTCCCTCTGCCCCCAACTGTACTCCATGTACGCACATGACAGTGTCCTCAGACCCCTACTCTACTCTCTGTACACACACAGCTGTGTCCCTCAGTGCCCTACTGTACTCTCTGTACACACACAGCTGTGTCCCTCAGTCCCCTACGTTACTCTCTGTACACACACAGCTGTGTCCCTCAGTCCCCTACGTTACTCTCTGTACACACACAGCTGTGTCCCTCAGTCCCCTACTGTACTCCCTGTACACACACAGCTGTGTCCCTCAGTCCCCTACTGTACTCCCTGTACACACACAGCTGTGTCCCTCAGCCCCTACTGTACTCCCTGTACACACACGGCTGTGTCCTCAGTCCCCTACTGTACTCCCAGCACACACACGTGACTGTGTCCTCAGTCCACTACTGTACTTGCTGTACACACATGGCTGTGTCCGCAGGCTCCGACTGTACTCCCAGTACACACACGGCTGTGTCCCTCAGTCCCCTACTGTACGCCCTGTACACACACGGCTGTGTTACTCAGCCCCCTACTGTACTCGCGGCACATACACGGCTCTGTCCTAAGTCCCCTACTGTACTCCCTGTACACACACGTGGCTGTGTTCTCAATCCTACTGTACTCAGGTACACACACTGTTGTGTCTCTCAGCCCCCTACTGTGCTCCGGTACACACATGGCTGTGTCCCTTAGACCCCTACTGTACTTCGGTACACACATGGCTGTGCCCTCAATCCTCTACTGTACTGCCTGTACTCACACGGCTGTGTCCCTCAGCTCCCTACTGTACTCTCCGTACACACACAGCTGTGTCCTCAGCACCACACAGTACTCCGTGTACACACACGGCTGTATCCTCAGCCCCCTGCTGTACTCCCTGTACACACACGGCTGTGTCCTAAGCCACCTACTGTACTACCTGTAAACACACAACTGTGTCCTCAGTCCTACTGTACTCCCTGTACACACACCACTGTGTCCTCAGTAGACTACTGTACTCCCTCTACACACACTGCTGTGTCACTCAGTCCTTCTGTACTCCGTGTACACACACGGCTGTGTCCCTCAGTCCCCTACTGTACTCCCTGTACACACATGGCTGTGCTCTCAGTCCCTACTGTACTCCGTGTACACACACGGCTGTGTACTCATCCCCCTACTCTACTCCCAGTAAACACACGTCTCTGTCCTTCAGCCCCCTACTGTACTCCGGTAAACACATAGCTGTGTCCCTCTGCCCCCAACTGTACTCCATGTACACACATGACAGTGTCCTCAGCCCCCTACTGTACTCTCTGTACACACACAGCTGTGTCCCTCAGTGCCCTACTGTACTCTCTGTACACACACAGCTGTGTCCCTCAGTCCCCTACTGTACTCCCTGTACACACACAGCTGTGTCCCTCAGCCCCTACTGTACTCCCTGTACACTCACGGCTGTGTCCTCAGTCCGCTACTGTACTCCCAGCACACACACGTGACTGTGTCCTCAGTCCACTACTGTACTTGCTGTACACACACGGCTGTGTCCTCAGTCTCCGACTGTCCTCCCAGTACACACACGGCTGTGTCCCTCAGTCCCCTACTGTACGCCCTGTACTTACACGGTTGTGTTACTCTTCCCCCTACTGTACTCGCGGTACATACACGGCTCTGTCCTAAGTCCCCTACTGTACTCCCTGTACACACAAGTGGCTGTGTTCTCAGTCCTACTGTACTCAGGTACACGCACTGTTGTGTCCCTCAGCCCCCTACTGTACTCCGGTACACACACGGCTGTGTCCCTTAGTCCCCTACTGTACTTCGGTACACACACGGCTGTGCCCTCAACTATCTACTGTACTCCGTGTGCTCACACGGCTGTGTCTCTCAGCTCCCTACTGTACTCTGTGTGCACACACGGCTGTGTCCTCAGTCCGTCCTGTGCTCCCTGTACTCACACGGCTGTGTCCTTCACCTCCCTACTGTACTCCCTGTACTCAAAGTGCTGTGTCCCTCAGCTCCCAACTGTACTCACTGTACACACACAGCTGTGTCCTCATCCCCACACAGTACTCCGTGTACACACACAGCTGTATCCTCGGCCCCCTACTGTATTCCCTGTACTCACACGACTGTGTCCTTAGCCCAACACAGTACTCCGTGTACACACACGGCTCTATCCTCAGCCCCCTACTGTACTCCCTGTACACACACGGCTGTGTCCTAAGACCCTACTGTACTTCCTGTACACACACAGCTGTGTCCTCAGCTACCTACTGTACTCCCTGTAAACACACAGCTGTGTCCGCAGTCCTACTGTACTCCCTGTACACACACGACAGTGTCCTCACCCTCCCACTGTACTCCCTGTACACACATGGCTGTGTCCTCAGTCCCCTACTGTACTCCCAGCACACACATAGCTGTGTCCTCAGTCACCTACAGTACTCCCTGTACACACATGGCTGTGTCCGTCAGCACCCTACAGTACTCCGGTACACACACGGCTGTGTCGTCAGTCCCCTACTGTACTCCCTGTACACGCACGGCTGTGTCATCATCCCCTACTCTACTCCCTGCACACGCGCGGCTGTGTCCCTCAGCCACCTACTGCACTCCCTGCAGACACACGGCTGTGTTACTCAGCCCCCGACTGTATTCTCTGTTCACAAACGGCTGTGTCCTCAGTCCTACTGCACTCCCTGTACACACACGGCTGTGTCCTCAGCCCCCGACTGTACTCCCTGTACTCACACGGCTGTGTCACTCAGCCCCCTACTGTTCTCACTGTACACACACAACTGTGTCCTTCAGCTCTCTTCTGTACTCCTTGAACGCACACGGCTGTTTCCCTCAGCCACCTATTGTACTCCCTGTACACACACAGCTGTGTCCTCAGTCCCCAACTGCACTCCCTGTGCACACACGGCTGTATCCTCAGTCCCCTACTGCACTCCCTGTACACACACTGCTGTGTCCTCAGCCCCTACTGTACTCCCTGTACACACATGGCTGTGTCCTCAGCCACCTACTGTACTCCCAGTATGCACACAATTATTTCCTCAGCCCCCTACTGTACTCCCTGTACACCACAACTGTGTTTCTCAGCTCTCTAGTGTACTCCCTGTACACACACGGCTGTGTCCTCAGACCCCTACTGTACACCCTTACGCACACGTCTGTGTCCCTCAGACGCCTACTGTACTCCCTGTACTCACACGGCTGTGTCCCTCAGCCCCCTACTGTACTTCCTTTACACACACGGCTGTGTCCTCAGCCACCTCCTGTACACCCTGTACTCACACGGCTGTGTCCTCAGCCACCTCCTGTACTCCCTGTACACACACAGCTGTGTCCTCAGTCCACTACTGTACTCCTTGTACACACAGGGCTGTGTCACTCAGTCCCCTACTGTACTCCCTGTACACACACGGCTGTGTCCTCAGTCCACTACTGTACTCCCTGTACACACACAGCTGTGTCCACAGCCCCCTACTGTACTCCCTGTACACACACATCTGTGTCCTCAGCCCCCTACTGTCCTCCCTGCACACACACGTCTGTGTCCTCAGCCCCTACTGTACTCCCTGTACTCATACGGCTGTGTCCCTCAGCCACCAACTGTACTCTTTGTACATACTCGGCTGTGTCCTCAGCCCCCTACTGTACTCTGGTACACACACGGCTGTGTCCCTTAGACCCCTAATGTACTCCCTGTACACACACGGCTTGTTCCCTCAGTCCCCTACTTTACTCCCTGTACACACACGGCTGTGTCCTCAGTCTTAATGTACTCCCTGTACACACACGGCTGTGCTCTCAGCCCCTACTGTACTCCCTGCACACACACAGCTGTGTCCCTCAGCCCCCTAATGTACTCCCTGTACACACACGGCTGTGTTCCTCAGTCCCCTACTTTACTCCCTGTACACACACGGCTGTGCTCTCAGCACTTACTGTACTCCCTGTACTCACACCGCTGTGTCCCTCAGTCCCCTACTGTACTCCCTGCGCACACGCGGCTGTGCACTCAGCCCCTACTGTACTGTGTGTACACACACGACTGTGTCCTCATCCCCCTACTGTACTCCCATTAAACACACGTCTGTGTCCCTCAGCCCCCTACTGTACTCCGGTACACATACGGCTGTGTCCCTCAGCCCCCTACTGTACTCGCTGTACATACACGGCTGGCGCCTCAGCCCCATACTGTGCTCCGGTACACACACAGCTGTGTCCCTCAATTCCCTTCTGTACTCCCTGTACACAAAGTGCTATGTCACTCAGCACCCTACTGTACTCGCTGTAAACACACGACTGTTTCCTCATCCCCCGACTGTACTACCTTTACGCATACGACTGTGTCCTCAGCCCCCTACTGTACTCCCTGTACTCATACGGAAGAGTCCCTCAGTCGCCTCCTGTGTTCCCTGCACACACACGGCTGTGTCCTCAGCCCTTACTGTACTCCCTGTACACATACGGCTGTGTCGTCAGTCCCCTACTGTACTCCCTGTACACACACAGCTGTGTCATCATCCACTACTCTACTCCCTGTACACGCGCGGCTGTGTCCCTCAGCCCCCTACTGCACTCCCTGCAGACACACGGCTGTGTTACTCAGCCCCCGACTGTATTCTCTGTTCACACACGGCTGTGTCCTCAGTCCTACTGTACTCCCTGTACACACACGGCTGTGTCCTCGGCCCCCGACTGTACTCCCTGTACACACACGGCTGTGTCCTCAGCCCCCCACGGTACTCCGTGTACACACACAGCTATATCCTCAGCCCGCTACTGCACTCCCTAAACACACACGGCTGTGTCCTAAGCCCCTACTGTACTTCCTGTAGACACACGGCTGTGTCCTCAGGAACCTACTGTACTCCCTGTACACACACGGCTGTGTCCTCAGACCCCTACTGAACTCTCTGTACACACACGGCTGTGTCATCATCCCCTACTCTACTCCCTGTACACACACGGCTGTGTCCTCAGCCACCTATTGTACTCCCTGTACACACACAGCTGTGTCCTCAGTCCCCAACTGCACTCCCTGTGCACACACGGCTGTATCCTCAGTTCCCTACTGCACTCCCTGTACACACACTGCTGTGTCCTCAGCCCCTACTGTACTCCCTGTACACACACGGCTGTGTCCTCAGCCACCTACTGTACTCCTTGCACACAAACAGCTCTGTCCTCAGTACTACTGTACTCGCTGTACACACACGGCTGTGTCCTCAGCCACCTACTGTACTCCCAGTATGCACACAACTATTTCCTCAGCCCCCTACTGTACTCCCTGTACACCACAACTGTGTTTCTCAGCTCTCTAGTGTACTCCCTGTACACACACGGCTGTGTCCTCAGACCCCTACTGTACACCCTTACGCACACGTCCGTGTCCCTCAGACGCCTACTGTACTCCCTGTACTCGCACGGCTGTGTCCCTCAGCCCCCTACTGTACTTCCTTTACACACACGGCTGTGTCCTCAGCCACCTACTGTACTCCCTGTACTCACACGGCTGTGTCCTCAGCCACCTCCTGTACTCCCTGTACACACACAGCTGTGTCCTCAGTCCACTACTGTACTCCTTGTACACACAGGGCTGTGTCACTCAGTCCCCTACTGTACTCCTTGCACACAAACAGCTCTGTCCTCAGTACTACTGTACTCCCTGTACACACAGGGCTGTGTCCTCATCCCCCTACTGTCCTCCCAGTATGCACACAACTATTTCCTCAGCCCCCTACTGTACTCCCTGTACACCACAACTGTGTTTCTCAGCTCTCTAGCGTACTCCCTGTACACACACGGCTGTGTCCTCAGACCCCTACTGTACACCCTTACGCACACGTCTGTGTCCCTCAGACGCCTACTGTACTCCCTGTACTCACACGGCTGTGTCCCTCAGCCCCCTACTGTACTTTCTTTACACACACGGCTGTGTCCTCAGCCACCTCCTGTACTCCCTGTACTCACACGGCTGTGTCCTCAGTCCACTACTGTACTCGCTGTACACACATAGCTGTGTCCGTCAGCACCCTACAGTACTCCGGTACACACACGGCTGTGTCCCTTCGACCCCTACTGCACTCCGGTACACACACGGTTGTGCCCTCAGCACTCTACTGCACTCCCTGTACACACACAGCTGTGTACTTCAGCTCTCTTCTGTACTCCTTGAACGCACACGGCTGTTTCCCTCAGCCCCCTATTGTACTCCCTGTACACACACGGCTGTGTCCTCAGCCACCTATTGTACTCCCTGTACACACACAGCTGTGTCCTCAGTCCCCAACGGCACTCCCTGTGCACACACGGCTGTATCCTCAGTCCCCTACTGCACTCCCTGTACACACACTGCTGTGTCCTCAGCCCCTACTGTACTCCCTGTACACACACGGCTGTGTCCTCAGCCACCTACTGTACTCCTTGCACACAAACAGCTCTGTCCTCAGTACTACTGTACTCCCTGTACACACACGGCTGTGTCCTCAGCCACCTACTGTACTCCCTGTACACCACAACTGTGTTTCTCAGCTCTCTAGTGTACTCCCTGTACACACACGGCTGTGTCCTCAGACCCCTACTGTACACCCTTACGCACACGTCTGTGTCCCTCAGACGCCTACAGTACTCCCTGTACTCACACGGCTGTGTCCCTCAGCCCCCTACTGTACTTCCTTTACACACACAGCTGTGTCCTCAGCCACCTACTGTACTCCCTGTACTCACACGGCTGTGTCCTCAGCCACCTCCTGTACTCCCTGTACACACACAGCTGTGTCCTCAGTCCACTACTGTACTCGCTGTACACACATGGCTGTGTCCGTCAGCACCCTACTGTACTCCGGTACACACACGGCTGTGTCCCTTCGTCCCCTACTGCACTCCGGTACACACACGGTTGTGCCCTCAACACTCTACTGCACTCCCTGTACACACACAGCTGTGTCCTTCAGCTCTCTTCTGTACTCCTGGAACGCACATGGCTGTTTCCCTCAGCCCCCTATTGTACTCCCTGTACACACACGGCTGTGTCCTCAGCCCCCAACTCCACTCCCTGTGCACACACGGTTGTATCCTCAGTCCCCTACTGCACTCCCTGTACACACACTGCTGTGTCCTCAGCCCCTACTGTACTCCCTGTACACACACGGCTGTGTCCTCAGCCACCTACTGTACTCCTTGCACACAAACAGCTCTGTCCTCAGTACTACTGTACTCCCTGTACACACACGGCTGTGTCCTCAGCCACCTACTGTACTCTTTGTACATACTCGGCTGTGTCCTCAGCCCCTACTGTACTCTGGTACACACACGGCTTTGTCCCTTAGACCCCTAATGTACTCCCTGTACACACACGGCTTGTTCCCTCAGTCCCCTACTTTACTCCCTGTACACACACGGCTGTGTCCTCAGTCTTAATGTACTCCCTGTACACACACGGCTGTGCTCTCAGCCCCTACTGTACTCCCTGTACACACACAGCTGTGTCCCTCAGCCCCCTAATGTACTCCCTGTACACACACGGCTGTGTCCTCAGTCTTAATGTACTCCCTGTACACACACGGCTGTGCTCTCTGCCCCTTCTGTCCTCCCTGCACACACACAGCTGTGTCCCTCAGCCCCCTAATGTACTCCCTGTACCCACACGGCTGTGTTCCTCAGTCCCCTACTTTACTCCCTGTACACACACGGCTGTGCTCTCAGCACTTACTGTACTCCCTGTACTCACACCGCTGTGTCCCTCAGTCCCCTACTGTACTCCCTGCGCACACGCGGCTGTGCACTCAGCCCCTACTGTACTGTGTGTACACACACGACTGTGTCCTCATCCCCCTACTGTACTCCCATTAAACACACGTCTGTGTCCCTCAGCCCCCTACTGTACTCCGGTACATATACGGCTGTGTCCCTCAGCCCCCTACTGTACTCGCTGTACATACACGGCTGGCACCTCAGCCCCATACTGTACTCCGGTACACACATAGCTGTGTCCCTCAATCCCCTTCTGTACTCCCTGTACACACAGTGCTATGTCACTCAGCACCCTACTGTACTCGCTGTAAACACACGACTGTGTCCTCATCCCCTACTGTACTCCCTTTACGCATACGACTGTGTCCTCAGCCCCCTACTGTACTCCCTGTACACATACGGAAGAGTCCCTCAGTCGCCTCCTGTGTTCCCTGCACACACACGGCTGTGTCCTCAGCCCTTACTGTACTCCCTGTACACATACGGCGGTGTCATCAGGCCCCCACTGTACTCCCTGTACACACACGGCTGTGTCGTCAGTCCCCTACTGTACTCCCTGTACACACACGGCTGTGTCATCATCCCCTACTCTACTCCCTGTACACGCGCAGCTGTGTCCCTCAGCCCCCTACTGCACTCCCTGCAGACACACGGCTGTGTTACTCAGCCCCCGACTGTATTCTCTGTTCACACACGGCTGTGTCCTCAGTCCTACTGTACTCCCTGTACACACACGGCTGTGTCCTCAGCCCCCGACTGTACTCCCTGTACACACACGGCTGTGTCCCTCAGCCCCCTACTGCACTCTGGTACTCACACGGCTGTGTCCTCAGTCCCCTACTGTACTCCGATACACACACGGCTGTGTCCCTCAGCCCCAACTATACTCCCTATACACACTGGACTGAATACTCAGCCGCCTACTGTACTCCCTGTACACACACGGCTGGGCCCTCAGCCCTCTACTGTACTCCCTGTACACACATGGCTGTGTGCTCAGCCCCCTACTGTACTCCCTGTATACATACGGCTGTGTTTTCAGTCCCCTACTGTACTCCCTGTACGCACACGGCTGGGCCCTCAGCCCTCTACTGTACTCCCTGTACACACACGCCTGTGTCTCTCAGCCCCTACTGTACTCCTTGTACGCACACAGCTGTGTCCCTCAGCTCCCTACTGTACTCCCTGTACTCACACGGCTGTGTCCCTCAGCCCCTACTGTACTCACTGTACACACACAACTGTGTCCTTCAGCTCTCTTCTGTACTCCTTGAACGACACGGCTGTTTCCTCAGCCCCCTACTGTACTCCCGGCACACACACAGCTGTGTCCTCAGTCCGCTACTGCACTCCCTGTACACACACAGCTGTGTCACTCAGCCCGTTACTGTACTCCCTGTACACACACGACGGTGTCCTCAGTCCCCTACTGTACTCCCTGTACACACAGGGTAGTGTCACTCCACCCCCTACTGTACTCCCTGTATACTCACGGCTGTGTCCTCAGCCCCCTACTGTACTCGCTGTACACACACGGCTCTGTCGTCAGTCCCCTACTGTACTCCCTGCACACACACGGCTGGGCCCTCAGCCCTCAACTGTACTCCCTGTACACACACGGCTGTGTCCACAACCCCCCACTGTACTCCCTGTACACACACATCTGTGTCCTCAGTCCTACAGTACTCCCTGTACACACACGGCTGTGTCCTCCTTCAACTTCTGTACTCTGGTACACACGCGGCTGTCTCCTCAGTCCCCTACTGTACTCCCTGTACACACACGGCTGTGACCTCAGTCCTACTGTACTCCCTGTACACAAACGGCTGAGTCTACAGCCCCCTACTGTACTCCCTGTACACACACATCTGTGCCCTCAGTCCTACTGTACTTCCTGCACACACATGTCTGTGTCCTCAGGCCACGACTGTACTCCCTGTACACACATGGCTGTGTGCTCAGCCCTCTACTGTACTCCCTGTATACATACGGCTGTGTTTTCAGTACCCTACTGTACTCCCTGTACACACACGGCTGTACCCCTCAGCCCCTACTGTACACCTTGTACGCACACAGCTGTGTCCCTCAGCTCCCTACTGTACTCCCTGTACTCACACGGCTGTGTCCCTCAGCCCCCTACTGTTCTCACTGTACACACACAACTGTGTCCTTCAGCTCTCTTCTGTACTCCTTGAACGCACACGGCTGTTTCCCTCAGCCCCCTATTGTACTCCCTGTACACACACGGCTGTGTCCTCAGCCCCCTATTGTACTCCCTGTACACACACAGCTGTGTCCTCAGTCCCCAACTGCACTCCCTGTGCACACACGGCTGTATCCTCAGTTCCCTACTGCACTCCCTGTACACACACTGCTGTGTCCTCAGCACCTACTGTACTCCCTGTACACACACGGCTGTGTCCTCAGCCACCTACTGTACTCCTTGCACACAAACAGCTCTGTCCTCAGTACTACTGTACTCCCTGTACACACACGGCTGTGTCCTCATCCCCCTACTGTCCTCCCAGTATGCACACAACTATTTCCTCAGACCCCAACTGTACTCCCTGTATACCACAACTGTGTTTCTCAGCTCTCTAGTGTACTCCCTGTACACACACAGCTGTGTCCCTCACTCCCCTACTGTACTCCCTGTACACACACGGCTGTGTCCTCAGTCCACTACTGTACTCCCTGTACACACACGTCTGTGTCCTCAGCCCCCGACTGTCCTCCCTGTACACACACGTCTGTGTCCTCAGCCCCTACTGTACTCCCTGTACTCACACGGCTGTGTCCCTCAGCCACCAACTGTACTCTTTGTACATACTCGGCTGTGTCCTCAGCCCCCTACTGTACTCTGGTACACACACGGCTGTGTCCCTTCGACCCCTAATGTACTCCCTGTACACACACGGCTTGTTCCCTCAGTCCCCTACTTTACTCCCTGTACACACACGGCTGTGTCCTCAGTCTTAATGTACTCCCTGTACACACATGGCTGTGCTCTCAGCCCCTATTGTACTCCCTGCACACACACAGCTGTGTCCCTCAGCCCCCTAATGTACTCCCTGTACACACACGGCTGTGTCCCTCAGTCCCCTACTCTACTCCCTGTACACACACGGCTGTGCTCTCAGCACTTGCTGTACTCCCTGTACACACACCGGTGTGTCCCTCAGTCCCCTACTGTACTCCCTGCACAAACGCGGCTGTGCACTCAGCCCCTACTGTACTCTGTGTACACACACGGCTGTGTCCTCATCCCCCTACTGTACTCCCATTAAACACACGTCTGTGTCCCTCAGCCCCCTACTGTACTCCGGTACATATACGGCTGTGTCCCTCAGCCCCCTACTGTACTCGCTGTACATACACGGCTGGCGCCTCAGCCCCATACTGTGCTCCGGTACACACACAGCTGTGTCCCTCAATCCCCTTCTGTACTCCCTGTACACACAGTGCTATGTCACTCAGCACCCTACTGTACTCGCTGTAAACACACGACTGTGTCCTCATCCCCCTACTGTACTCCCTTTACGCATACGACTGTGTCCTCAGCCCCCTACTGTACTCCCTGCACTCATACGGCAGAGTCCCTCAGTCGCCTCCTGTGTTCCCTGCACACACACGGCTTTGTCGTCAGCCCTTACTGTACTCCCTGTACACATACGGCGGTGTCATCAGGCCCCCACTGTACTCCCTGTACACACACGGCTGTGTCGTCAGTCCCCTACTGTACTCCCTGTGCACACACGGCTGTGTCATCATCCCCTACTCTACTCCCTGTACACGCGCGGCTGTGTCCCTCAGCTCCCTACTGCACTCCCTGCAGACACACTGCTGTGTTATTCAGCCCCCGACTGTATTCTCTGTTCACACACGGCTGTGTCCTCAGTCCCGTACTGTGCTCCCTGTACTCACATGGCTGTGTCCCTCAGCCCCTACTGTACTCACTGTACACACACAACTGTGTCCTTCAGCTCTCTTCTGTACTCCTTGAATGCACACGGCTGTTTCCCTCAATCCCCTATTGTACTCCCTGTACACACACAGCTGTGTCCTCAGTCCCCAACTGCACTCCCTGTGCACACACGGCTGTATCCTCAGTCCCCTACTGCACTCCCTGTACACACACTGCTGTGTCCTCAGCCCCTACTGTACACCCTTACGCACACGGCTGTGTCCCACAGACGCCTACTGTACTCCCTGTACTCACACGGCTGTGTCCCTCAGCCCCCTACTGCACTCCGTGTACACACACGGCTGTATCCTCAGCCCCCTACTGTACTCTCTGTACACAAACGGCTGTGTCATCATCCCCTCCTCTACTCCCTGTACACGCACGGCTGTGTCCCTCAGCCCCCTACTGCAATCCCTGTACACAGACGGCTGTTTTACTCAGCCCCCGACTGTATTCTCTGTTCACACACGGCTGTATCCTCAGTCCTACTGTACTCCCTGTACACACACGGCTGTGTCCTCAGTCCCACTGTACTCCCAGTACACACACAGCTGTGCCCTCAGTCCTACTGTACTCCAGTACACACGCGGCTTTGTCCCTTAGGCCCCTACTGCACTCCGATACACACACGGCTGTGTCCCTCAGCCCCAACTATACTCCCTATACACACAGGACTGAATACTCAGCCGCCTACTGTACTCCCTGTACACACACGGCTGGG
This sequence comes from Hemiscyllium ocellatum, assembly GCF_020745735.1. Lineage (NCBI taxonomy): Eukaryota > Metazoa > Chordata > Chondrichthyes > Orectolobiformes > Hemiscylliidae > Hemiscyllium > Hemiscyllium ocellatum. Next base: position 27,388,957 of record NC_083444.1, read on the forward strand.
CCCTCTGCCCTCTACTGTACTCCCTGTGCACTCATGGTTGTGTGCTCAGCCCCCTACTGTCCTCCCTGTACACATACGGCTGTGTTTTCAGCCCCCTACTGTACTCCCTGTAAACACACGGCTGGGCCCTCAGCCCTCTACTGTACTCCCTGTACACACACGCCTGTGTCTCTCAGCCCCTACTGTACTCCTTGTACGCACACAGCTGTGTCCCTCAGCTCCCTACTGTACTCCCTGTACTCACACGGCTGTGTCCCTCAGCCCCCTACTGAACTCACTGTACACACACAACTGTGTCCTTCAGCTCTCTTCTGTACTCCTTGAACGCACACGGCTGTTTCCTCAGCCCCCTACTGTACTCCCTGTACACACACAGCTGTGTCCTCAGTCCGCTACTGCACTCCCTGTACACACACAGCTGGGTCACTCAGCCCGTTACTGTACTCCCTGTACACACACGACTGTGTCCTCAGTCCCCTACTGTACTCCCTGTACACACAGGGTAGTGTCACTCCGCCCCCTACTGTACTCCCTGTATACTCACGGCTGTGTCCCTCAGCCCCCTACTGTACTCCGGTACACATACGGCTGTGTCCCTCAGCCCCCTACTGTACTCGCTGTACACACACGGCTGGCGCCTCAGCCCCATACTGTGCTCCGGTACACGCACAGCTGTGTCCCTCAATCCCCTTCTGTACTCCCTGTACACACAGTGCTATGTCCCTCAGCTCCCTACTGTACTCCCTGTACTCACACGACTGTATCCCTCAGCCCCTACTGTACTCACTGTACACACACAACTGTGTCCTTCAGCTCTCTTCTGTACTCCTTGAACGCACACGGCTGTTTCCCTCAACCCCCTATTGTACTCCCTGTACACACACAGCTGTGTCCGCAGTCCCCAACTGCACTCCCTGTGCACGCACGGCTGTATCCTCAGTCCCCTACTGCACTCCCTGTACACACACTGCTGTGTCCTCAGCCCCTACTGTACACCCTTATGCACACGGCTGTGTCCCTCAGACGCCTACTGTACTCCCTGTACTCACACGGCTGTGTCCCTCAGCCCCCTACTGTACTTCCTTTACACACACGGCTGTGTCCTCAGCCACCTACTGTACTCCCTGTACTCACACGACTGTGTCCTCAGCCACCTACTGTACTCCCTGTACACACACAGCTGTGTCCTCAGTCCACTACTGTACTCCTTGTACACACAGGGCTGTGTCACTCAGCCCCCTACTGTACTCCCTGTACACACACAGCTGTGTCCCTCAGTCCCCTACTGTACTCCCTGTACACACACGGCTGTGTCCTCAGTCCACTACTGTACTCACTGTACTCATACGGCAGAGTCCCTCAGTCGCCTTCTGTGCTCCCTGCACACACACGGCAGTGTCCCTCAGCCCCCTACTGGACTCCGGTACACACACGGCTGTGTCCTCAGTCCTTACTGTACTCCCTGTACGCATACGGCTGTGTCATCAGACCACCACTGTACTCCCTGTACACACACGGCTGTGTCATCAGTCCCCTGCTGTACTCCCTGTACACACACGACTGTGTCATCATCCCCGACTCTACTCCCTGTACACGCACGGCTTTGTCCCTCAGCCCCCTACTGCACTCCCTGTACACACACGGCTGTGTTACTCAGCCCCCGACTGTATTCTCTGTTCACACACGGCTGTGTCCTCAGTCCTACTGTACTCCCTGTATACACACGGTTTTGTCCTCAGTCCCACTGTACTCCCAGTGCACAGACAGCTGTGCCCTCAGTCCTACTGTACTCCAGTACACACACGGCTGTGTCCCTCAGCCCCCTACTGCACTCTGGTACTCACACGGCTGTGTCCTCAGCCCCCTACTGTACTCCGGTACACACACGGCTGTGTCCCTCAGCCCCCTACTGCAATCCCTGTACACAGACGGCTGTTTTACTCAGCCCCCGACTGTATTCTCTGTTCACACACGGCTGTGTCCTCAGTCCTACTGTACTCCCTGTACACACACGGCTGTGTCCTCAGTCCCACTGTACTCCCAGTACACACACAGCTGTGCCCTCAGTCCTACTGTACTCCAGTACACACGCGGCTTTGTCCCTTAGGCCCCTACTGCACTCCGATACACACACGGCTGTGTCCCTCAGCCCCAACTATACTCCCTATACACACAGGACTGAATACTCAGCCGCCTACTGTACTCCCTGTACACACACGGCTGGGCCCTCTGCCCTCTACTGTACTCCCTGTGCACTCATGGTTGTGTGCTCAGCCCCCTACTGTCCTCCCTGTACACATACGGCTGTGTTTTCAGCCCCCTACTGTACTCCCTGTACACACACGGCTGGGCCCTCAGCCCTCCACTGTACTCCCTGTACACACACGCCTGTGTCTCTCAGCCCCTACTGTACTCCTTGTACGCACACAGCTGTGTCCCTCAGCTCCCTACTGTACTCCCTGTACTCACACGGCTGTGTCCCTCAGCCCCCTACTGAACTCACTGTACACACACAACTGTGTCCTTCAGCTCTCTTCTGTACTCCTTGAACGCACACGGCTGTTTCCTCAGCCCCCTACTGTACTCCCTGTACACACACAGCTGTGTCCTCAGTCCGCTACTGCACTCCCTGTACACACACAGCTGGGTCACTCAGCCCGTTACTGTACTCCCTGTACACACACGACTGTGTCCTCAGTCCCCTACTGTACTCCCTGTACACACAGGGTAGTGTCACTCCGCCCCCTACTGTACTCCCTGTATACTCACGGCTGTGTCCCTCAGCCCCCTACTGTACTCCGGTACACATACGGCTGTGTCCCTCAGCCCCCTACTGTACTCGCTGTACACACACGGCTGGCGCCTCAGCCCCATACTGTGCTCCGGTGCACACACAGCTGTGTCCCTCAATCCCCTTCTGTACTCCCTGTACACACAGTGCTATGTCCCTCAGCTCCCTACTGTACTCCCTGTACTCACACGACTGTATCCCTCAGCCCCTACTGTACTCACTGTACACACACAACTGTGTCCTTCAGCTCTCTTCTGTACTCCTTGAACGCACACGGCTGTTTCCCTCAACCCCCTATTGTACTCCCTGTACACACACAGCTGTGTCCGCAGTCCCCAACTGCACTCCCAGTGCACAGACAGCTGTGCCCTCAGTCCTACTGTACTCCAGTACACACACGGCTGTGTCCCTCAGCCCCCTACTGCACTCTGGTACTCACACGGCTGTGTCCTCAGCCCCCTACTGTACTCCGGTACACACACGGCTGTGTCCCTCAGCCCCAACTATACTCCCTATACACACAGGACTGAGTACTCAGCCGCCTACTGTACTCCCTGTACACACACAGCTGTGTCACTCAGCCTGTTACTGTACTCCTTGTACACAAACGACTGTGTCCTCAGTCATACAGTCCTCCCTGTACACACATGGCTGTGTGCTCAGCCCCCTACCGTACTCCCTGTATACATATGGCTGTGTTTTCAGTCCTCTACTGTACTCCCTGTACACACACGCCTGTGTCTCTCAGCCCCTACTGTACTCCTTGTCCGCACACAGCTGTGTCCCTCAGCTCCCTACTGTACTCCCTGTACTCACACGGCTGTGTCCCTCAGCCCCCGACTGTACTCACTGTACACACACAACTGTGTCCCTCAGTTCTCTTCTGTACTCCCTGTACACAGACAGCTGTGTCCTCAGTCCCCAACTGCACTCCCTGTGCACACACAGCTGTGTCCCTCAGCCCCCCATTGTACTCCGTACACACACACGGCTGTATCCTCACTCCCCTACTGCACTTCCTGTACACACACAGCTGTGTCCTAAGCCCGTTACTGTACTCCCTGTACACACACGACTGTGTCCTCAGTCCCCTACTGTACTCCCTGTACACACAGGGTAGTGTCACTCCGCCCCCTACTGTACTCCCTGTATACTCACGGCTTTTTCCTCAGCCCCCTACTGTATTCCCTGTGCACATACGGCTGTGTCATCAGCCCCCCACTGTACTCCCTGTACACACACGGCTGTGTCGTCAGTCCCCTGCTGTACTGCCTGTACACACACAGCTGTGTCATCACCCCCTACTCTACTCCCTGTACACGCACGGCTGTGTCCCTCAGCCCCCTACTGCACTCCCTGTACACACACGGCTGTGTCCTCAGTCCTACTGTACTCCCTGTACACACACGGCTGTGTCCCTCAGCCCCCTACTGCACTCTGGTACTCACACGGGTGAATCCCTCAGCCCCAACTATACTCCCTATACACACAGGACTGAGTACTCAGCCGCCTACTGTACTCCCTGTGCACACACAGCTGTGTCACTCAGCCTGTTACTGTACTCCCTGTACACACATGGCTGGGCCCTCAGCCCTCTACAGTACTACCTGTACACACACGGCTGTGTCCACAACCCCCCACTGTGCTCCCTGTACACACACATCTGTGTCCTCAGTCCTACTGTACTCCCTGTACACACACGGCTGTGTCCTCCTTCAAATTCTGTGCTCCGGTACACACGCGGCTGTGTCCTCAGTCCTACTGTACTCCCTGTACACAAATGGCTGAGTCCACAGCCCCCTACTGTACTCCCTGTACACACACGGCTGTGTCCTAAGCCCCTACTGTACTGCCTGTACACACTCGGCTGTGTCCTCAGCCACCTACTGTACTCCCTGCATACACACATCTGTGTCCTCAGTCCAACTGTACTCCCTGTACAAACACGGCTGTGTCCTCATTCCTACTGTACTCCCCGTACACACACGACAGTGTCCTCAGCACCCTACTGCACTCCCTGTACACACACGACTGAGTCCACAGCCCCCTACTGTACTCCCTGTACACACACGGCTGTGTCCTCAGCCCCCTACTGTACTCCGGTACACACACGGCTGTGTCCCTCAGCCCCAACTATACTCCCTATACACACAGGACTGAGTACTCAGCCGCCTACTGTACTCCCTGTACACACACAGCTGTGTCACTCAGCCTGTTACTGTACTCCTTGTACACAAACGACTGTGTCCTCAGTCATACAGTCCTCCCTGTACACACATGGCTGTGTGCTCAGCCCCCTACCGTACTCCCTGTATATATATGGCTGTGTTTTCAGTCCTCTACTGTACTCCCTGTACACACACGCTGTGTCTCTCAGCCCCTACTGTACTCCTTGTCCGCACACAGCTGTGTCCCTCAGCTCCCTACTGTATTCCCTGTACTCACACGGCTGTGTCCCTCAGCCCCCGACTGTACTCACTGTACACACACAACTGTGTCCCTCAGTTCTCTTCTGTACTCCCTGTACACAGACAGCTGTGTCCTCAGTCCCCAACTGCACTCCCTGTGCACACACAGCTGTGTCCCTCAGCCCCCCATTGTACTCCGTACACACACACGGCTGTATCCTCACTCCCCTACTGCACTTCCTGTACACACACAGTTGTGTCCTAAGCCCGTTACTGTACTCCCTGTACACACACGACTGTGTCCTCAGTCCCCTACTGTACTCCCTGTACACACAGGGTAGTGTCACTCCGCCCCCTACTGTACTCCCTGTATACTCACGGATTTTTCCTCAGCCCCCTACTGTACTTGCAGTACACACACGGCTCTGTCGTCAGTCCCCTACTATACTCCCTGTACACACACGGCTGGGCCCTCAGCCCTCTACTGTACTCCTTGTACACACACGGCTGTGTCCACAACCCCCCACTGTACTCCCTGTACACACACATCTGTGTCCTCAGTCCTACTGTACTCCCTGTACACACACAGCTGGGCCCTCAGCCCTCTACTGTACTCCCTGTACACACACGACTGTGTCCTCATCCCTCTACTGTACTCCCTGTACACACATGACTGTGTCCTCAGCCCCCTACTGTACTCCCTGTACACACACGGCTGTGTCCTCAGCCCACTACTGTATTCCTGGTACTCATACGGCAGAGTCCCTCAGTCGCCTCCTGTGCTCCCTGCACACACACAGCAGTGTCCCTCAGCCCCCTACTGGACTCCGGTACACACACAGCTGTGTCCTCAGCCCTTACTGTATTCCCCTGTGCACACACGGCTGTGTCATCAGCCCCCCACTGTACTCCCTGTACACACACGGCTGTGTCGTCAGTCCCCTGCTGTACTGCCTGTACACACACAGCTGTGTCATCACCCCCTACTCTACTCCCTGTACACGCACGGCTGTGTCCCTCAGCCCCCTACTGCACTCCCTGTACACACACGGCTGTGTCCTCAGTCCTACTGTACTCCCTGTACACACACGGCTGTGTCCCTCAGCCCCCTACTGCACTCTGGTACTCACACGGGTGAATCCCTCAGCCCCAACTATACTCCCTATACACACAGGACTGAGTACTCAGCCGCCTACTGTACTCCCTGTGCACACACAGCTGTGTCACTCAGCCTGTTACTGTACTCCCTGTACACACATGGCTGGGCCCTCAGCCCTCTACAGTACTCCCTGTACACACACGGCTGTGTCCACAACCCCCCACTGTGCTCCCTGTACACACACATCTGTGTCCTCAGTCCTACTGTACTCCCTGTACACACACGGCTGTGTCCTCCTTCAAATTCTGTGCTCCGGTACACACGCGGCTGTGTCCTCAGTCCTACTGTACTCCCTGTACACAAATGGCTGAGTCCACAGCCCCCTACTGTACTCCCTGTACACACACATCTGTGTCCTCAGTCCTACTGTACTTCCTGTACACACACGTCTGTGTGCTCAGCCCCCTACTGTACTCCCTGTATACATACGGCTGTGTTTTCAGTCCCCTACTGTACTTCTTGTACGCACACAGCTGTGTCCCTCAGCTCCCTACTGTACTCCCTGTACTCACACGGCTGTGTCCCTCAGCCCCCTACTGTACTCACTGTACACACACAACTGTGTCCCTCCGCTCTCTTATGTACTCCTTGAACGCACACGGCTGTTTCGTCAGCACCCTATTGTACTCCCTGTACACGCACAGCTGTGTCCTCAGTCCCCAACTGCACTCCCTATGCACACACAGCTGTGTCCCTCAGCACCCCACTGTACTCCGTACACACACACGGCTGTATCCTCATTCCCCTACTGCACTCCCTGTACACACACTGCTGTGCCCTAAGCCCCTACTGTACTCCCTGTACACACACGGCTGTGTCCTCAGCCACCTACTGTACTCCTTGCACACAAACAGCTCTGTCCTCAGTACTACTGTACTCCCTGTACACACACGGCTGTGTCCTCATCCCCCTACTGTCCTCCCAGTATGCACACAACTATTCCCTCAGCCCCCTACTGTACTCTCTGTACACCACAACTGTGTTTCTCAGCGCTCTAGTGTACTCCCTGTACACATACGGCTGTGTCCTCAGCCCCCTACTGTACACACTTACGCACACGGCTGTGTCCCTCAGACGCCTACTGTACTCCCTGTACTCACACGGCTGTGTCCCTCAGGCCCCTACTGTACTTCCTTAACACACATGGCTGTGTCCTCAGCTACCTACTGTACTCCCTGTACTCACACGGCTGTGTCCTCACCCACCTACTGTACTCCCTGTACACACACAGCAGTGTCCTCAGTCCTACTGTCCTCCTTGTACACACATGGCTGTGTGCTCAGCCCCGTACTGTACTCCGTGTACATACACGGCTGTATCCTCAGCCCCCTACTATACTCCCTGTACACACACGGCTGTGTCCTAAGCCCCTACTGTACTGCCTGTACACACTCGGCTGTGTCCTCAGCCACCTACTGTACTCCCTGCATACACACATCTGTGTCCTCAGTCCAACTGTACTCCCTGTACAAACACGGCTGTGTCCTCATTCCTACTGTACTCCCCGTACACACACGACAGTGTCCTCAGCACCCTACTGCACTCCCTGTACACACACGACTGAGTCCACAGCCCCCTACTGTACTCCCTGTACACACACGATTGTGTCCTCAGCCCCCTACTGTATTCCGGTACACACACAGCAGTGTCCTCAGCCCCCTATTTACTCCCTGTACTCACACGACTGTGTCCTCAGCCCACTACTGTACTCCCCGTACACACACGACTGTGTCCTCAGCCCCGTACTGTACTCCCTGTACACACACGACTGTGTCCTCAGCCCACTACTGTACTACCTTTACACACACGGCTGTGTCCTCAGCCACCTACTGTACTCCCTGTACTCACACGGCTGTGTCCCTCAGTCGCTTACTGTACTCCCTGCATACACACGGCTGTGTCCCTCAGCCCCCTACTGTACTCCGGTACACACACGGCTGTGTCCTCAGCCCCTACTGTGTCCTCAGCCCCTACTGTACTCCCTGTACACACACGGTTGTGTAGTCAGTCCCCTACTGTACTCCCTGTACACACAGCTGTGTCATTATCCCCTACCCTACTCCCTGTACACGCACGGCTGTGTCCCTCAGCACCCACTGCACTCCCTGTACACACAAGGCTGTGTTATTCAGCCCCCGACTGTACTCTCTGTTCACACACGGCTGTGTCCTCAGTCCTACTGTACTTCCTGTACACACACAGCTGTGTCCTCAGCCACCTACTGTACTCCCTGTAAACACACATCTGTGTCCACAGTCCTACTGTACTCCCTGTACTCAGAGGGCTGTGTCCCTCAGCCCCTACTGTACTCAGTGTACACACACAATTGTGTCCATCAGCTCTCTTCTGTACTCCTTTAACGCACACGGCTGTTTCCTCAGCCCCCTACTGTACTCCCTGTACACACACAGCTGTGTCCTCAGTCCCTAACTGCACTCCCTATACACACACAGCTGTGTCCCTCAGCACCCCACTGTACTCAGTACACACACACGGCTGTATCCTCAGTCCCCTACTGCACTCCCTGTACACACACTGCTGTGTCGTAAGCCCCTACTGAACTCCCTGTACACACACAGCTCTGTACACCACAACTTTGTTTCTCAGCTCTCTAGTATACTCCCTGTACACACATGACAGTGTCCTCAGCCCCTACTGTACACCCTTACGCACACGGCTGTGTCCCTCAGACGCCTACTGTACTCCTGCACTCACACGGCTGTGTTCCTCAGCCCCCTACTGTACTTCCTTTACACACACGGCTGTGTCCTCAGCCACCTACTGTACACCCTGTACACACACAGCTGTGTCCTCAGTCCTACTGTCCTCCTTATACACATATGGCTTGTGCTCAGCCCCGTACTGTACTCCGTGTACACACACGGCTGTATCCTCAGCTCCCTACTATAATCACTGTACTCACACGGCTGTGTCCTAAGCCCCTACTGTACTCCCTGTACACACTCGGCTGTGTCCTCAGCCACATTCTGCACTCCCTGCACACACACAGCTGTGTCCTCAGTCCTACTGTACTCCCTGTACACACACGGCTGTGTCCTCATTCCTACTGTACTCCTTGCATACACACGGCTGTGTCCTCAGCCCCTACTGTACTGCCTGTACACACTCGGCTGTGTCCTCAGCCACCTACTGTACTCCCTGCATACACACATCTGTGTCCTCAGTCCAACTGTACTCCCTGTACAAACACGGCTGTGTCCTCATTCCTACTGTACTCCCCGTACACACACGACAGTGTCCTCAGCACCCTACTGCACTCCCTGTACACACACGACTGAGTCCACAGCCCCCTACTGTACTCCCTGTACACACACGATTGTGTCCTCAGCCCCCTACTGTATTCCGGTACACACACAGCAGTGTCCTCAGCCCCCTATTTACTCCCTGTACTCACACGACTGTGTCCTCAGCCCACTACTGTACTCCCCGTACACACACGACTGTGTCCTCAGCCCCGTACTGTACTCCCTGTACACACACGACTGTGTCCTCAGCCCACTACTGTACTACCTTTACACACACGGCTGTGTCCTCAGCCACCTACTGTACTCCCTGTACTCACACGGCTGTGTCCCTCAGTCGCTTACTGTACTCCCTGCATACACACGGCTGTGTCCCTCAGCCCCCTACTGTACTCCGGTACACACACGGCTGTGTCCTCAGCCCCTACTGTGTCCTCAGCCCCTACTGTACTCCCTGTACACACACGGTTGTGTAGTCAGTCCCCTACTGTACTCCCTGTACACACAGCTGTGTCATTATCCCCTACTCTACTCCCTGTACACGCACGGCTGTGTCCCTCAGCACCCACTGCACTCCCTGTACACACAAGGCTGTGTTATTCAGCCCCCGACTGTACTCTCTGTTCACACACGGCTGTGTCCTCAGTCCTACTGTACTTCCTGTACACACACAGCTGTGCCCTCAGCCACCTACTGTACTCCCTGTAAACACACATCTGTGTCCACAGTCCTACTGTACTCCCTGTACTCAGAGGGCTGTGTCCCTCAGCCCCTACTGTACTCAGTGTACACACACAATTGTGTCCATCAGCTCTCTTCTGTACTCCTTTAACGCACACGGCTGTTTCCTCAGCCCCCTACTGTACTCCCTGTACACACACAGCTGTGTCCTCAGTCCCTAACTGCACTCCCTATACACACACAGCTGTGTCCCTCAGCACCCCACTGTACTCAGTACACACACACGGCTGTATCCTCAGTCCCCTACTGCACTCCCTGTACACACACTGCTGTGTCGTAAGCCCCTACTGAACTCCCTGTACACACACAGCTCTGTACACCACAACTTTGTTTCTCAGCTCTCTAGTATACTCCCTGTACACACATGACAGTGTCCTCAGCCCCTACTGTACACCCTTACGCACACGGCTGTGTCCCTCAGACGCCTACTGTACTCCTGCACTCACACGGCTGTGTTCCTCAGCCCCCTACTGTACTTCCTTTACACACACGGCTGTGTCCTCAGCCACCTACTGTACACCCTGTACACACACAGCTGTGTCCTCAGTCCTACTGTCCTCCTTATACACATATGGCTTGTGCTCAGCCCCGTACTGTACTCCGTGTACACACACGGCTGTATCCTCAGCTCCCTACTATAATCACTGTACTCACACGGCTGTGTCCTAAGCCCCTACTGTACTCCCTGTACACACTCGGCTGTGTCCTCAGCCACATTCTGCACTCCCTGCACACACACAGCTGTGTCCTCAGTCCTACTGTACTCCCTGTACACACACGGCTGTGTCCTCATTCCTACTGTACTCCTTGCATACACACGGCTGTGTCCTCAGCCCCTACTGTACTGCCTGTACACACTCGGCTGTGTCCTCAGCCACCTACTGTACTCCCTGCATACACACATCTGTGTCCTCAGTCCAACTGTACTCCCTGTACAAACACGGCTGTGTCCTCATTCCTACTGTACTCCCCGTACACACACGACAGTGTCCTCAGCACCCTACTGCACTCCCTGTACACACACGACTGAGTCCACAGCCCCCTACTGTACTCCCTGTACACACACGATTGTGTCCTCAGCCCCCTACTGTATTCCGGTACACACACAGCAGTGTCCTCAGCCCCCTATTTACTCCCTGTACTCACACGACTGTGTCCTCAGCCCACTACTGTACTCCCCGTACACACACGACTGTGTCCTCAGCCCCGTACTGTACTCCCTGTACACACACGACTGTGTCCTCAGCCCACTACTGTACTACCTTTACACACACGGCTGTGTCCTCAGCCACCTACTGTACTCCCTGTACTCACACGGCTGTGTCCCTCAGTCGCTTACTGTACTCCCTGCATACACACGGCTGTGTCCCTCAGCCCCCTACTGTACTCCGGTACACACACGGCTGTGTCCTCAGCCCCTACTGTGTCCTCAGCCCCTACTGTACTCCCTGTACACACACGGTTGTGTAGTCAGTCCCCTACTGTACTCCCTGTACACACAGCTGTGTCATTATCCCCTACTCTACTCCCTGTACACGCACGGCTGTGTCCCTCAGCACCCACTGCACTCCCTGTACACACAAGGCTGTGTTATTCAGCCCCCGACTGTACTCTCTGTTCACACACGGCTGTGTCCTCAGTCCTACTGTACTTCCTGTACACACACAGCTGTGTCCTCAGCCACCTACTGTACTCCCTGTAAACACACATCTGTGTCCACAGTCCTACTGTACTCCCTGTACTCAGAGGGCTGTGTCCCTCAGCCCCTACTGTACTCAGTGTACACACACAATTGTGTCCATCAGCTCTCTTCTGTACTCCTTTAACGCACACGGCTGTTTCCTCAGCCCCCTACTGTACTCCCTGTACACACACAGCTGTGTCCTCAGTCCCTAACTGCACTCCCTATACACACACAGCTGTGTCCCTCAGCACCCCACTGTACTCAGTACACACACACGGCTGTATCCTCAGTCCCCTACTGCACTCCCTGTACACACACTGCTGTGTCGTAAGCCCCTACTGAACTCCCTGTACACACACAGCTCTGTACACCACAACTTTGTTTCTCAGCTCTCTAGTATACTCCCTGTACACACATGACAGTGTCCTCAGCCCCTACTGTACACCCTTACGCACACGGCTGTGTCCCTCAGACCCCTACTGTACTTCCTTTACACACACGGCTGTGTCCTCAGCCACCTACTGTACACCCTGTACACACACAGCTGTGTCCTCAGTCCTACTGTCCTCCTTATACACATATGGCTTGTGCTCAGCCCCGTACTGTACTCCGTGTACACACACGGCTGTATCCTCAGCTCCCTACTATAATCACTGTACTCACACGGCTGTGTCCTAAGCCCCTACTGTACTCCCTGTACACACTCGGCTGTGTCCTCAGCCACATTCTGCACTCCCTGCACACACACAGCTGTGTCCTCAGTCCTACTGTACTCCCTGTACACACACGGCTGTGTCCTCATTCCTACTGTACTCCTTGCATACACACGGCTGTGTCCTCAGCCCCTTACTGTACTCCATGTACACACACAGCTGTGTCCACAGTCCTGCTGTACTCCCTGTACACACACAAGCCGTGTCCCTCAGCCCCCTACTGTACTCTGGAACTCACACGGCTGTGTCCGCAGTCTCCTACTGTACTCCGGTAGACGCAAGGCTGTGTCCACATCCCCTACTGTACTCCCTATACACACACGACTATGTCCTCAGCCCCGCTACTGTACTCCGGTTCACACACGACTGTGTCCTTCAGCCCCCTACTGTGCTCCCAGTACAGACACAGCTGTGTCCTCAGTCCCCTACTGTACTCTGGTACACACACAGCTGTGTCCTCATTCCCTACTGAAATTCCGGTACACACAAGCTGTGTCCCTCAGCCCCCTACTGTACTCTGGTACTCACACGGCTGTGTCCGCAGTCTCCTACTGTACTCCGGTAGACACAAGGCTGTGTCCATATCCACTACTGTACTCCCTATACACACACGACTATGTCCTCAGCTCCCCTACTGTACTCCGGTTCACACACGGCTGTGTCCTTCAGCCCCCTACTGTACTCCCTGTACAGACACAGCTGTGTCCTCAGTCCCCTACTGTACTCTGGTACACGCATGGCTGTGTTCGGCCCCTACTGTACTTCGTATACACACACGTCTGTGTCCTCCAGCCCCTACTGTACTTTCTGTACACACATGACTGTGTCCTCGGCCCCCTACTGCTCTCCGATACACACACAGCTGTATCCCTCAGCCCCCTACTGTACTCCCTGTACAAACACAACTGTGTCTCTCAGCTCGCTACTGTACTCCCTGTACACACACGGCTGTGTCCTCTGTCCCCTACATGTCCTCCCTGTACACACACGACAGTGTCCTCAGCCCCCTACGTGCTCCCTGTACACACACGACTGAGTCCACAGCCCCCTACTGTACTCCCTGTACACACACGATTGTATCCTCAGCCCCCTACTGTATACCCTTACGCACACGGCTGTGTCCCTCAGCCGCCTACTGTACTCCCTGTACACACACAGCTGTGTCCTCAGCCACCTACTGTACTCCCTGTACTTACACGGGTGTGTCCTCAGCCACCTACTGTACTCCCTGTACACACACAGCTGTGTCCTCAGTCCTACTGTCCTCCTTGTACACACATGGCTGTGTGCTCAGCCCCGTACTGTACTCCGTGTACACACACGGCTGTATCCTCAGCCCCCTACAAACTCCCTGTCACACACGGCTGTGTCCTAAGCCCCTACTGTACTCCCTGTACACATACAGATGTGTCCTCAGCCACCTACTGTACTCGCTGCACACACGGCTGTGTCCTCAGTCCTACTGTACTCCCTGTACACACACGGCTGTGTCTTCAGCTCCCTACTGTAGTCCCTGTGCACACACAGCTGTGTCCACAGTCCTACCGTACTCCCTTTACACACACGGCTGTGTCTTCAGTCCCTACTGAAATTCAGGTACACACAAGCTGTGTCCCTCAGCCCCCTACTGTACTCTGGTACTCACACGGCTGTGTCCACATCTCCTACTGTACTCCCTATACACACACAACTATGTCCTCAGCCCCCCTACTGTACTCCGGTTCACACACGGCTGTGTCCTTCAGCCCCCTACTGTACTCCCAGTACAGACACAGCTGTGTCCTCAGTCCCCTACTGTACTCTGGTACACACACAGCTGTTTCCTCATTCCCTACTGAAATTCCGGTACACACAAGCTGTGTCCCTCAGCCCCCTACTGTACTCTGGTACTCACACGGCTGTGTCCGCAGTCTCCTACTGTACTCCGGTAGACACAAGGCTGTGTCCATATCCACTACTGTACTCCCTATACACACACGACTATGTCCTCAGCTCCCCTACTGTACTCCGGTTCACACACGGCTGTGTCCTTCAGCCCCCTACTGTACTCCCTGTACAGACACAGCTGTGTCCTCAGTCCCCTACTGTACTCTGGTACACGCATGGCTGTGTTCGGCCCCTACTGTACTTCGTATACACACACGTCTGTGTCCTCCAGCCCCTACTGTACTTTCTGTACACACATGACTGTGTCCTCGGCCCCCTACTGCTCTCCGATACACACACAGCTGTATCCCTCAGCCCCCTACTGTACTCCCTGTACAAACACAACTGTGTCTCTCAGCTCGCTACTGTACTCCCTGTACACACACGGCTGTGTCCTCTGTCCCCTACATGTCCTCCCTGTACACACACGACAGTGTCCTCAGCCCCCTACGTGCTCCCTGTACACACACGACTGAGTCCACAGCCCCCTACTGTACTCCCTGTACACACACGATTGTATCCTCAGCCCCCTACTGTATACCCTTACGCACACGGCTGTGTCCCTCAGCCGCCTACTGTACTCCCTGTACACACACAGCTGTGTCCTCAGCCACCTACTGTACTCCCTGTACTTACACGGGTGTGTCCTCAGCCACCTACTGTACTCCCTGTACACACACAGCTGTGTCCTCAGTCCTACTGTCCTCCTTGTACACACATGGCTGTGTGCTCAGCCCCGTACTGTACTCCGTGTACACACACGGCTGTATCCTCAGCCCCCTACAAACTCCCTGTCACACACGGCTGTGTCCTAAGCCCCTACTGTACTCCCTGTACACATACAGATGTGTCCTCAGCCACCTACTGTACTCGCTGCACACACGGCTGTGTCCTCAGTCCTACTGTACTCCCTGTACACACACGGCTGTGTCTTCAGCTCCCTACTGTAGTCCCTGTGCACACACAGCTGTGTCCACAGTCCTACCGTACTCCCTTTACACACACGGCTGTGTCTTCAGTCCCTACTGAAATTCCGGTACACACAAGCTGTGTCCCTCAGCCCCCTACTGTACTCTGGTACTCACACGGCTGTGTCCACATCTCCTACTGTACTCCCTATACACACACAACTATGTCCTCAGCCCCCCTACTGTACTCCGGTTCACACACGGCTGTGTCCTTCAGCCCCCTACTGTACTCCCAGTACAGACACAGCTGTGTCCTCAGTCCCCTACTGTACTCTGGTACACACACAGCTGTTTCCTCATTCCCTACTGAAATTCCGGTACACACAAGCTGTGTCCCTCAGCCCCCTACTGTACTCTGGTACTCACACGGCTGTGTCCGCAGTCTCCTACTGTACTCCGGTAGACACAAGGCTGTGTCCATATCCACTACTGTACTCCCTATACACACACGACTATGTCCTCAGCTCCCCTACTGTACTCCGGTTCACACACGGCTGTGTCCTTCAGCCCCCTACTGTACTCCCTGTACAGACACAGCTGTGTCCTCAGTCCCCTACTGTACTCTGGTACACGCATGGCTGTGTTCGGCCCCTACTGTACTTCGTATACACACACGTCTGTGTCCTCCAGCCCCTACTGTACTTTCTGTACACACATGACTGTGTCCTCGGCCCCCTACTGCTCTCCGATACACACACAGCTGTATCCCTCAGCCCCCTACTGTACTCCCTGTACAAACACAACTGTGTCTCTCAGCTCGCTACTGTACTCCCTGTACACACACGGCTGTGTCCTCTGTCCCCTACATGTCCTCGCTGTACACACACGACAGTGTCCTCAGCCCCCTACGTGCTCCCTGTACACACACGACTGAGTCCACAGCCCCCTACTGTACTCCCTGTACACACACGATTGTATCCTCAGCCCCCTACTGTATACCCTTACGCACACGGCTGTGTCCCTCAGCCGCCTACTGTACTCCCTGTACACACACAGCTGTGTCCTCAGCCACCTACTGTACTCCCTGTACTTACACATGTGTGTCCTCAGCCACCTACTGTACTCCCTGTACACACACAGCTGTGTCCTCAGTCCTACTGTCCTCCTTGTACACACATGGCTGTGTGCTCAGCCCCGTACTGTACTCCGTGTACACACACGGCTGTATCCTCAGCCCCCTACAAACTCCCTGTCACACACGGCTGTGTCCTAAGCCCCTACTGTACTCCCTGTACACATACAGATGTGTCCTCAGCCACCTACTGTACTCGCTGCACACACGGCTGTGTCCTCAGTCCTACTGTACTCCCTGTACACACACGGCTGTGTCTTCAGCTCCCTACTGTAGTCCCTGTGCACACACAGCTGTGTCCACAGTCCTACCGTACTCCCTTTACACACACGGCTGTGTCTTCAGTCCCTACTGAAATTCCGGTACACACAAGCTGTGTCCCTCAGCCCCCTACTGTACTCTGGTACTCACACGGCTGTGTCCACATCTCCTACTGTACTCCCTATACACACACAACTATGTCCTCAGCCCCCCTACTGTACTCCGGTTCACACACGGCTGTGTCCTTCAGCCCCCTACTGTACTCCCTGTTCAGACACAGCTGTGTCCTCAGTCCCCTACTGTACTCTGGTACACGCATGGCTGTGTTCGGCCCCTACTGTACTTCGTATACACACACGTCTGTGTCCCCCAGCCCCTACTGTACTTTCTGTACACACATGACTGTGTCCTCGGCCCCCTACTGCTCTCCGATACACAACCAGCTGTATCCCTCAGCCCCCTACTGTACTCCCTGTACAAACACAACTGTGTCTCTCAGCTCGCTACTGTACTCCCTGTACACACACGGCTGTGTCCTCTGTCCCCTACTGTCCTCCCTGTACACACACGACAGTGTCCTCAGCCCCCTACGTGCTACCTGTACACACACGATTGTATCCTCAGCCCCCTACTGTACTCCCTGTACACACACAGCTGTGTCCTCAGCCACCTACTGTACTCCCTGTACTCACACGGCTGTATCCTCAGCCCCCTACTGTAGTCCCTGTGCACACACAGCTGTGTCCACAGTCCTACTGTACTCCCTTTACACACACGGCTGTGTCTTCAGTCCCCTACTGTACTCCGGTACACACACAGCTGTGTCCTCATTCCCTACTGAAATTCCGATACACACAAGCTGTGTCCCTCAGCCCCCTACTGTACTCTGGTACTCACACGGCTGTGTCCGCAGTCTCCTACTGTACTCCGGTAGACACAAGGCTGTGTCCACATCTCCTACTGTACTCCCTATACACACACGACTATGGCCTCAGCCCCCCTACTGTACTCCGGTTCACACACGGCTGTGTCCTTCAGCCCCCTACTGTACTCCCTGTACAGACACAGCTGTGTCCTCAGTCCCCTACTGTACTCTGGTACACACATGGCTTTGTTCGGCCCCTACTGTACTTCGTATACACACACGTCTGTGTCCCCCAGCCCCTACTGTACTTTCTGTACACACATGGCTGTGTCCTCGGCCCCCTACTGCACTCCGATACACACACAGCAGTATCCCTCAGCCCCCTACTGTACTCCCTATACAAACACAACTGTGTCTCTCAGCTCGCTACTTTACTCCCTGTACACAAACGGCTGTGTCCTCTGTCCCCTACTGTCCTCCATGTACACACGCGACTGAGTCCACAGCCTCCTACTGCACTCCCTGTGCACACACAGCAGTGTCCTCAGCTCCCTACTGTACACCCTTACGCACACGGCTGTGTCCTCAGTCCTACTGTCCTCCTTGTACACACATGGCTGTGTGCTCAGCCCCGTACTGTACTCCGTGTACACACACAGCTGTATCCTCAGCCCCCTACTATACTCCCTGTACACACACGGCTGTGTCCTAAGCCCCTACTGTACTCCCTGTACACACTCGGCTGTGTCCTCAGCCACCTACTGTACTCCCTGCATACACGCGGCTGTGTCCTCATTACTACTGTACTCCCCGTACACACACGACTGTGTCCTCAGCCCCCTACTGCACTCCCTGGACACACACGACTGAGTCCACAGCCCCCTACTGTACTCCCTGTACACACACGATTGTGTCCTCAGCCCCCTACTTATTCTGGTACACACACAGCAGTGTCCTCAGCCCCCTATTTACTCCCTGTACTCACACGACTGTGTCCTCAGCACACTACTGTACTCCCCATACACACACGAATGTATCCTCAGCCCTGTACTGTACTCCCTGTACACACACGACTGTGTCCTCAGCCCACTACTGTACTACCTTTACACACACGGCTGTGTCCTCAGCCACCGACTGTATTCCCTGTACTCACACGACTGTGTCCCTTAGTCGCCTACTGTACTCCCTGCACACACACGGCTGTGTCCCTCAGCCCCCTACTGTTCTCCGGTACACAGACGGCTGTGTCCTCAGCCCCTACTGTACTCCCTGTACACACACGGTTGTGTAGTCTGTCCCCGACTGTACTCCCTGTACACACACAGCTTTGTCATTATCCCCTACTCTACTCCCTGTACACGCACGGCTGTGTCCCTCAGCACCCACTGCACTCCCTGTACACACATGGCTGTGTTACTCAGCCCCCGAATGTACTCTCTGTTTACACACGGCTGTGTCCTCAGTCCTACTGTACTTCCTGTACACACACAGCTGTGTCCTCAGCCACCTACTGTACTCCCTGTAAACACACATCTGTGTCATCAGTCCTACTGTACTCCCTGTACTCAGAGGGCTGTGTCCCTCAGCCCCCTACTGTACTCAGTGTACACACACAATTGTGTCCATCAGCTCTCTTCTGTACTCCTTTAACGCACACGGCTGTTTCCTCAGCCCCCTATTGTACTCCCTGTACACACGCAGCTGTGTCCTCAGTCCCTAACTGCACTCCCTGTACACACACAGCTGTGTCCCTCAGCACCCCACTGTACTCCGTACACACACACGGCTGTATCCTCAGTCCCCTACTGCACTCCCTGTACACACACTGCTGTGTCGTAAGCCCCTACTGTACTCCCTGTACACACACAGCTGTGTCCTCAGCCACCTACTGTACTCCTTGCACACAAACAGCTCTGTCCTCAGTACTACTGTACTCCCTGTACACACATGGCTGTGTCCTCATCCTCCTACTGTACTCCCTGTACACACAGGGTAGTGTCACTCCGCCCCCTACTGTACTCCCTGTATACTCACGGATTTTTCCTCAGCCCCCTACTGTACTTGCAGTACACACACGGCTCTGTCGTCAGTCCCCTACTATACTCCCTGTACACACACGGCTGGGCCCTCAGCCCTCTACTGTACTCCTTGTACACACACGGCTGTGTCCACAACCCCCCACTGTACTCCCTGTACACACACATCTGTGTCCTCAGTCCTACTGTACTCCCTGTACACACACAGCTGGGCCCTCAGCCCTCTACTGTACTCCCTGTACACACACGACTGTGTCCTCATCCCTCTACTGTACTCCCTGTACACACATGACTGTGTCCTCAGCCCCCTACTGTACTCCCTGTACACACACGGCTGTGTCCTCAGCCCACTACTGTATTCCTGGTACTCATACGGCAGAGTCCCTCAGTCGCCTCCTGTGCTCCCTGCACACACACAGCAGTGTCCCTCAGCCCCCTACTGGACTCCGGTACACACACAGCTGTGTCCTCAGCCCTTACTGTATTCCCCTGTGCACACACGGCTGTGTCATCAGCCCCCCACTGTACTCCCTGTACACACACGGCTGTGTCGTCAGTCCCCTGCTGTACTGCCTGTACACACACAGCTGTGTCATCACCCCCTACTCTACTCCCTGTACACGCACGGCTGTGTCCCTCAGCCCCCTACTGCACTCCCTGTACACACACGGCTGTGTCCTCAGTCCTACTGTACTCCCTGTACACACACGGCTGTGTCCCTCAGCCCCCTACTGCACTCTGGTACTCACACGGGTGAATCCCTCAGCCCCAACTATACTCCCTATACACACAGGACTGAGTACTCAGCCGCCTACTGTACTCCCTGTGCACACACAGCTGTGTCACTCAGCCTGTTACTGTACTCCCTGTACACACATGGCTGGGCCCTCAGCCCTCTACAGTACTCCCTGTACACACACGGCTGTGTCCACAACCCCCCACTGTGCTCCCTGTACACACACATCTGTGTCCTCAGTCCTACTGTACTCCCTGTACACACACGGCTGTGTCCTCCTTCAAATTCTGTGCTCCGGTACACACGCGGCTGTGTCCTCAGTCCTACTGTACTCCCTGTACACAAATGGCTGAGTCCACAGCCCCCTACTGTACTCCCTGTACACACACATCTGTGTCCTCAGTCCTACTGTACTTCCTGTACACACACGTCTGTGTGCTCAGCCCCCTACTGTACTCCCTGTATACATACGGCTGTGTTTTCAGTCCCCTACTGTACTTCTTGTACGCACACAGCTGTGTCCCTCAGCTCCCTACTGTACTCCCTGTACTCACACGGCTGTGTCCCTCAGCCCCCTACTGTACTCACTGTACACACACAACTGTGTCCCTCCGCTCTCTTATGTACTCCTTGAACGCACACGGCTGTTTCGTCAGCACCCTATTGTACTCCCTGTACACGCACAGCTGTGTCCTCAGTCCCCAACTGCACTCCCTATGCACACACAGCTGTGTCCCTCAGCACCCCACTGTACTCCGTACACACACACGGCTGTATCCTCATTCCCCTACTGCACTCCCTGTACACACACTGCTGTGCCCTAAGCCCCTACTGTACTCCCTGTACACACACGGCTGTGTCCTCAGCCACCTACTGTACTCCTTGCACACAAACAGCTCTGTCCTCAGTACTACTGTACTCCCTGTACACACACGGCTGTGTCCTCATCCCCCTACTGTCCTCCCAGTATGCACACAACTATTCCCTCAGCCCCCTACTGTACTCTCTGTACACCACAACTGTGTTTCTCAGCGCTCTAGTGTACTCCCTGTACACATACGGCTGTGTCCTCAGCCCCCTACTGTACACACTTACGCACACGGCTGTGTCCCTCAGACGCCTACTGTACTCCCTGTACTCACACGGCTGTGTCCCTCAGGCCCCTACTGTACTTCCTTTACACACATGGCTGTGTCCTCAGCTACCTACTGTACTCCCTGTACTCACACGGCTGTGTCCTCACCCACCTACTGTACTCCCTGTACACACACAGCAGTGTCCTCAGTCCTACTGTCCTCCTTGTACACACATGGCTGTGTGCTCAGCCCCGTACTGTACTCCGTGTACATACACGGCTGTATCCTCAGCCCCCTACTATACTCCCTGTACACACACGGCTGTGTCCTAAGCCCCTACTGTACTGCCTGTACACACTCGGCTGTGTCCTCAGCCACCTACTGTACTCCCTGCATACACACATCTGTGTCCTCAGTCCAACTGTACTCCCTGTACAAACACGGCTGTGTCCTCATTCCTACTGTACTCCCCGTACACACACGACAGTGTCCTCAGCACCCTACTGCACTCCCTGTACACACACGACTGAGTCCACAGCCCCCTACTGTACTCCCTGTACACACACGATTGTGTCCTCAGCCCCCTACTGTATTCCGGTACACACACAGCAGTGTCCTCAGCCCCCTATTTACTCCCTGTACTCACACGACTGTGTCCTCAGCCCACTACTGTACTCCCCGTACACACACGACTGTGTCCTCAGCCCCGTACTGTACTCCCTGTACACACACGACTGTGTCCTCAGCCCACTACTGTACTACCTTTACACACACGGCTGTGTCCTCAGCCACCTACTGTACTCCCTGTACTCACACGGCTGTGTCCCTCAGTCGCTTACTGTACTCCCTGCATACACACGGCTGTGTCCCTCAGCCCCCTACTGTACTCCGGTACACACACGGCTGTGTCCTCAGCCCCTACTGTGTCCTCAGCCCCTACTGTACTCCCTGTACACACACGGTTGTGTAGTCAGTCCCCTACTGTACTCCCTGTACACACAGCTGTGTCATTATCCCCTACCCTACTCCCTGTACACGCACGGCTGTGTCCCTCAGCACCCACTGCACTCCCTGTACACACAAGGCTGTGTTATTCAGCCCCCGACTGTACTCTCTGTTCACACACGGCTGTGTCCTCAGTCCTACTGTACTTCCTGTACACACACAGCTGTGTCCTCAGCCACCTACTGTACTCCCTGTAAACACACATCTGTGTCCACAGTCCTACTGTACTCCCTGTACTCAGAGGGCTGTGTCCCTCAGCCCCTACTGTACTCAGTGTACACACACAATTGTGTCCATCAGCTCTCTTCTGTACTCCTTTAACGCACACGGCTGTTTCCTCAGCCCCCTACTGTACTCCCTGTACACACACAGCTGTGTCCTCAGTCCCTAACTGCACTCCCTATACACACACAGCTGTGTCCCTCAGCACCCCACTGTACTCAGTACACACACACGGCTGTATCCTCAGTCCCCTACTGCACTCCCTGTACACACACTGCTGTGTCGTAAGCCCCTACTGAACTCCCTGTACACACACAGCTCTGTACACCACAACTTTGTTTCTCAGCTCTCTAGTATACTCCCTGTACACACATGACAGTGTCCTCAGCCCCTACTGTACACCCTTACGCACACGGCTGTGTCCCTCAGACGCCTACTGTACTCCTGCACTCACACGGCTGTGTTCCTCAGCCCCCTACTGTACTTCCTTTACACACACGGCTGTGTCCTCAGCCACCTACTGTACACCCTGTACACACACAGCTGTGTCCTCAGTCCTACTGTCCTCCTTATACACATATGGCTTGTGCTCAGCCCCGTACTGTACTCCGTGTACACACACGGCTGTATCCTCAGCTCCCTACTATAATCACTGTACTCACACGGCTGTGTCCTAAGCCCCTACTGTACTCCCTGTACACACTCGGCTGTGTCCTCAGCCACATTCTGCACTCCCTGCACACACACAGCTGTGTCCTCAGTCCTACTGTACTCCCTGTACACACACGGCTGTGTCCTCATTCCTACTGTACTCCTTGCATACACACGGCTGTGTCCTCAGCCCCTACTGTACTGCCTGTACACACTCGGCTGTGTCCTCAGCCACCTACTGTACTCCCTGCATACACACATCTGTGTCCTCAGTCCAACTGTACTCCCTGTACAAACACGGCTGTGTCCTCATTCCTACTGTACTCCCCGTACACACACGACAGTGTCCTCAGCACCCTACTGCACTCCCTGTACACACACGACTGAGTCCACAGCCCCCTACTGTACTCCCTGTACACACACGATTGTGTCCTCAGCCCCCTACTGTATTCCGGTACACACACAGCAGTGTCCTCAGCCCCCTATTTACTCCCTGTACTCACACGACTGTGTCCTCAGCCCACTACTGTACTCCCCGTACACACACGACTGTGTCCTCAGCCCCGTACTGTACTCCCTGTACACACACGACTGTGTCCTCAGCCCACTACTGTACTACCTTTACACACACGGCTGTGTCCTCAGCCACCTACTGTACTCCCTGTACTCACACGGCTGTGTCCCTCAGTCGCTTACTGTACTCCCTGCATACACACGGCTGTGTCCCTCAGCCCCCTACTGTACTCCGGTACACACACGGCTGTGTCCTCAGCCCCTACTGTGTCCTCAGCCCCTACTGTACTCCCTGTACACACACGGTTGTGTAGTCAGTCCCCTACTGTACTCCCTGTACACACAGCTGTGTCATTATCCCCTACTCTACTCCCTGTACACGCACGGCTGTGTCCCTCAGCACCCACTGCACTCCCTGTACACACAAGGCTGTGTTATTCAGCCCCCGACTGTACTCTCTGTTCACACACGGCTGTGTCCTCAGTCCTACTGTACTTCCTGTACACACACAGCTGTGCCCTCAGCCACCTACTGTACTCCCTGTAAACACACATCTGTGTCCACAGTCCTACTGTACTCCCTGTACTCAGAGGGCTGTGTCCCTCAGCCCCTACTGTACTCAGTGTACACACACAATTGTGTCCATCAGCTCTCTTCTGTACTCCTTTAACGCACACGGCTGTTTCCTCAGCCCCCTACTGTACTCCCTGTACACACACAGCTGTGTCCTCAGTCCCTAACTGCACTCCCTATACACACACAGCTGTGTCCCTCAGCACCCCACTGTACTCAGTACACACACACGGCTGTATCCTCAGTCCCCTACTGCACTCCCTGTACACACACTGCTGTGTCGTAAGCCCCTACTGAACTCCCTGTACACACACAGCTCTGTACACCACAACTTTGTTTCTCAGCTCTCTAGTATACTCCCTGTACACACATGACAGTGTCCTCAGCCCCTACTGTACACCCTTACGCACACGGCTGTGTCCCTCAGACGCCTACTGTACTCCTGCACTCACACGGCTGTGTTCCTCAGCCCCCTACTGTACTTCCTTTACACACACGGCTGTGTCCTCAGCCACCTACTGTACACCCTGTACACACACAGCTGTGTCCTCAGTCCTACTGTCCTCCTTATACACATATGGCTTGTGCTCAGCCCCGTACTGTACTCCGTGTACACACACGGCTGTATCCTCAGCTCCCTACTATAATCACTGTACTCACACGGCTGTGTCCTAAGCCCCTACTGTACTCCCTGTACACACTCGGCTGTGTCCTCAGCCACATTCTGCACTCCCTGCACACACACAGCTGTGTCCTCAGTCCTACTGTACTCCCTGTACACACACGGCTGTGTCCTCATTCCTACTGTACTCCTTGCATACACACGGCTGTGTCCTCAGCCCCTACTGTACTGCCTGTACACACTCGGCTGTGTCCTCAGCCACCTACTGTACTCCCTGCATACACACATCTGTGTCCTCAGTCCAACTGTACTCCCTGTACAAACACGGCTGTGTCCTCATTCCTACTGTACTCCCCGTACACACACGACAGTGTCCTCAGCACCCTACTGCACTCCCTGTACACACACGACTGAGTCCACAGCCCCCTACTGTACTCCCTGTACACACACGATTGTGTCCTCAGCCCCCTACTGTATTCCGGTACACACACAGCAGTGTCCTCAGCCCCCTATTTACTCCCTGTACTCACACGACTGTGTCCTCAGCCCACTACTGTACTCCCCGTACACACACGACTGTGTCCTCAGCCCCGTACTGTACTCCCTGTACACACACGACTGTGTCCTCAGCCCACTACTGTACTACCTTTACACACACGGCTGTGTCCTCAGCCACCTACTGTACTCCCTGTACTCACACGGCTGTGTCCCTCAGTCGCTTACTGTACTCCCTGCATACACACGGCTGTGTCCCTCAGCCCCCTACTGTACTCCGGTACACACACGGCTGTGTCCTCAGCCCCTACTGTGTCCTCAGCCCCTACTGTACTCCCTGTACACACACGGTTGTGTAGTCAGTCCCCTACTGTACTCCCTGTACACACAGCTGTGTCATTATCCCCTACTCTACTCCCTGTACACGCACGGCTGTGTCCCTCAGCACCCACTGCACTCCCTGTACACACAAGGCTGTGTTATTCAGCCCCCGACTGTACTCTCTGTTCACACACGGCTGTGTCCTCAGTCCTACTGTACTTCCTGTACACACACAGCTGTGTCCTCAGCCACCTACTGTACTCCCTGTAAACACACATCTGTGTCCACAGTCCTACTGTACTCCCTGTACTCAGAGGGCTGTGTCCCTCAGCCCCTACTGTACTCAGTGTACACACACAATTGTGTCCATCAGCTCTCTTCTGTACTCCTTTAACGCACACGGCTGTTTCCTCAGCCCCCTACTGTACTCCCTGTACACACACAGCTGTGTCCTCAGTCCCTAACTGCACTCCCTATACACACACAGCTGTGTCCCTCAGCACCCCACTGTACTCAGTACACACACACGGCTGTATCCTCAGTCCCCTACTGCACTCCCTGTACACACACTGCTGTGTCGTAAGCCCCTACTGAACTCCCTGTACACACACAGCTCTGTACACCACAACTTTGTTTCTCAGCTCTCTAGTATACTCCCTGTACACACATGACAGTGTCCTCAGCCCCTACTGTACACCCTTACGCACACGGCTGTGTTCCTCAGACCCCTACTGTACTTCCTTTACACACACGGCTGTGTCCTCAGCCACCTACTGTACACCCTGTACACACACAGCTGTGTCCTCAGTCCTACTGTCCTCCTTATACACATATGGCTTGTGCTCAGCCCCGTACTGTACTCCGTGTACACACACGGCTGTATCCTCAGCTCCCTACTATAATCACTGTACTCACACGGCTGTGTCCTAAGCCCCTACTGTACTCCCTGTACACACTCGGCTGTGTCCTCAGCCACATTCTGCACTCCCTGCACACACACAGCTGTGTCCTCAGTCCTACTGTACTCCCTGTACACACACGGCTGTGTCCTCATTCCTACTGTACTCCTTGCATACACACGGCTGTGTCCTCAGCCCCTTACTGTACTCCATGTACACACACAGCTGTGTCCACAGTCCTGCTGTACTCCCTGTACACACACAAGCCGTGTCCCTCAGCCCCCTACTGTACTCTGGAACTCACACGGCTGTGTCCGCAGTCTCCTACTGTACTCCGGTAGACGCAAGGCTGTGTCCACATCCCCTACTGTACTCCCTATACACACACGACTATGTCCTCAGCCCCGCTACTGTACTCCGGTTCACACACGACTGTGTCCTTCAGCCCCCTACTGTGCTCCCAGTACAGACACAGCTGTGTCCTCAGTCCCCTACTGTACTCTGGTACACACACAGCTGTGTCCTCATTCCCTACTGAAATTCCGGTACACACAAGCTGTGTCCCTCAGCCCCCTACTGTACTCTGGTACTCACACGGCTGTGTCCGCAGTCTCCTACTGTACTCCGGTAGACACAAGGCTGTGTCCATATCCACTACTGTACTCCCTATACACACACGACTATGTCCTCAGCTCCCCTACTGTACTCCGGTTCACACACGGCTGTGTCCTTCAGCCCCCTACTGTACTCCCTGTACAGACACAGCTGTGTCCTCAGTCCCCTACTGTACTCTGGTACACGCATGGCTGTGTTCGGCCCCTACTGTACTTCGTATACACACACGTCTGTGTCCTCCAGCCCCTACTGTACTTTCTGTACACACATGACTGTGTCCTCGGCCCCCTACTGCTCTCCGATACACACACAGCTGTATCCCTCAGCCCCCTACTGTACTCCCTGTACAAACACAACTGTGTCTCTCAGCTCGCTACTGTACTCCCTGTACACACACGGCTGTGTCCTCTGTCCCCTACATGTCCTCCCTGTACACACACGACAGTGTCCTCAGCCCCCTACGTGCTCCCTGTACACACACGACTGAGTCCACAGCCCCCTACTGTACTCCCTGTACACACACGATTGTATCCTCAGCCCCCTACTGTATACCCTTACGCACACGGCTGTGTCCCTCAGCCGCCTACTGTACTCCCTGTACACACACAGCTGTGTCCTCAGCCACCTACTGTACTCCCTGTACTTACACGGGTGTGTCCTCAGCCACCTACTGTACTCCCTGTACACACACAGCTGTGTCCTCAGTCCTACTGTCCTCCTTGTACACACATGGCTGTGTGCTCAGCCCCGTACTGTACTCCGTGTACACACACGGCTGTATCCTCAGCCCCCTACAAACTCCCTGTCACACACGGCTGTGTCCTAAGCCCCTACTGTACTCCCTGTACACATACAGATGTGTCCTCAGCCACCTACTGTACTCGCTGCACACACGGCTGTGTCCTCAGTCCTACTGTACTCCCTGTACACACACGGCTGTGTCTTCAGCTCCCTACTGTAGTCCCTGTGCACACACAGCTGTGTCCACAGTCCTACCGTACTCCCTTTACACACACGGCTGTGTCTTCAGTCCCTACTGAAATTCAGGTACACACAAGCTGTGTCCCTCAGCCCCCTACTGTACTCTGGTACTCACACGGCTGTGTCCACATCTCCTACTGTACTCCCTATACACACACAACTATGTCCTCAGCCCCCCTACTGTACTCCGGTTCACACACGGCTGTGTCCTTCAGCCCCCTACTGTACTCCCAGTACAGACACAGCTGTGTCCTCAGTCCCCTACTGTACTCTGGTACACACACAGCTGTTTCCTCATTCCCTACTGAAATTCCGGTACACACAAGCTGTGTCCCTCAGCCCCCTACTGTACTCTGGTACTCACACGGCTGTGTCCGCAGTCTCCTACTGTACTCCGGTAGACACAAGGCTGTGTCCATATCCACTACTGTACTCCCTATACACACACGACTATGTCCTCAGCTCCCCTACTGTACTCCGGTTCACACACGGCTGTGTCCTTCAGCCCCCTACTGTACTCCCTGTACAGACACAGCTGTGTCCTCAGTCCCCTACTGTACTCTGGTACACGCATGGCTGTGTTCGGCCCCTACTGTACTTCGTATACACACACGTCTGTGTCCTCCAGCCCCTACTGTACTTTCTGTACACACATGACTGTGTCCTCGGCCCCCTACTGCTCTCCGATACACACACAGCTGTATCCCTCAGCCCCCTACTGTACTCCCTGTACAAACACAACTGTGTCTCTCAGCTCGCTACTGTACTCCCTGTACACACACGGCTGTGTCCTCTGTCCCCTACATGTCCTCCCTGTACACACACGACAGTGTCCTCAGCCCCCTACGTGCTCCCTGTACACACACGACTGAGTCCACAGCCCCCTACTGTACTCCCTGTACACACACGATTGTATCCTCAGCCCCCTACTGTATACCCTTACGCACACGGCTGTGTCCCTCAGCCGCCTACTGTACTCCCTGTACACACACAGCTGTGTCCTCAGCCACCTACTGTACTCCCTGTACTTACACGGGTGTGTCCTCAGCCACCTACTGTACTCCCTGTACACACACAGCTGTGTCCTCAGTCCTACTGTCCTCCTTGTACACACATGGCTGTGTGCTCAGCCCCGTACTGTACTCCGTGTACACACACGGCTGTATCCTCAGCCCCCTACAAACTCCCTGTCACACACGGCTGTGTCCTAAGCCCCTACTGTACTCCCTGTACACATACAGATGTGTCCTCAGCCACCTACTGTACTCGCTGCACACACGGCTGTGTCCTCAGTCCTACTGTACTCCCTGTACACACACGGCTGTGTCTTCAGCTCCCTACTGTAGTCCCTGTGCACACACAGCTGTGTCCACAGTCCTACCGTACTCCCTTTACACACACGGCTGTGTCTTCAGTCCCTACTGAAATTCCGGTACACACAAGCTGTGTCCCTCAGCCCCCTACTGTACTCTGGTACTCACACGGCTGTGTCCACATCTCCTACTGTACTCCCTATACACACACAACTATGTCCTCAGCCCCCCTACTGTACTCCGGTTCACACACGGCTGTGTCCTTCAGCCCCCTACTGTACTCCCAGTACAGACACAGCTGTGTCCTCAGTCCCCTACTGTACTCTGGTACACACACAGCTGTTTCCTCATTCCCTACTGAAATTCCGGTACACACAAGCTGTGTCCCTCAGCCCCCTACTGTACTCTGGTACTCACACGGCTGTGTCCGCAGTCTCCTACTGTACTCCGGTAGACACAAGGCTGTGTCCATATCCACTACTGTACTCCCTATACACACACGACTATGTCCTCAGCTCCCCTACTGTACTCCGGTTCACACACGGCTGTGTCCTTCAGCCCCCTACTGTACTCCCTGTACAGACACAGCTGTGTCCTCAGTCCCCTACTGTACTCTGGTACACGCATGGCTGTGTTCGGCCCCTACTGTACTTCGTATACACACACGTCTGTGTCCTCCAGCCCCTACTGTACTTTCTGTACACACATGACTGTGTCCTCGGCCCCCTACTGCTCTCCGATACACACACAGCTGTATCCCTCAGCCCCCTACTGTACTCCCTGTACAAACACAACTGTGTCTCTCAGCTCGCTACTGTACTCCCTGTACACACACGGCTGTGTCCTCTGTCCCCTACATGTCCTCCCTGTACACACACGACAGTGTCCTCAGCCCCCTACGTGCTCCCTGTACACACACGACTGAGTCCACAGCCCCCTACTGTACTCCCTGTACACACACGATTGTATCCTCAGCCCCCTACTGTATACCCTTACGCACACGGCTGTGTCCCTCAGCCGCCTACTGTACTCCCTGTACACACACAGCTGTGTCCTCAGCCACCTACTGTACTCCCTGTACTTACACGGGTGTGTCCTCAGCCACCTACTGTACTCCCTGTACACACACAGCTGTGTCCTCAGTCCTACTGTCCTCCTTGTACACACATGGCTGTGTGCTCAGCCCCGTACTGTACTCCGTGTACACACACGGCTGTATCCTCAGCCCCCTACAAACTCCCTGTCACACACGGCTGTGTCCTAAGCCCCTACTGTACTCCCTGTACACATACAGATGTGTCCTCAGCCACCTACTGTACTCGCTGCACACACGGCTGTGTCCTCAGTCCTACTGTACTCCCTGTACACACACGGCTGTGTCTTCAGCTCCCTACTGTAGTCCCTGTGCACACACAGCTGTGTCCACAGTCCTACCGTACTCCCTTTACACACACGGCTGTGTCTTCAGTCCCTACTGAAATTCAGGTACACACAAGCTGTGTCCCTCAGCCCCCTACTGTACTCTGGTACTCACACGGCTGTGTCCACATCTCCTACTGTACTCCCTATACACACACAACTATGTCCTCAGCCCCCCTACTGTACTCCGGTTCACACACGGCTGTGTCCTTCAGCCCCCTACTGTACTCCCAGTACAGACACAGCTGTGTCCTCAGTCCCCTACTGTACTCTGGTACACACACAGCTGTTTCCTCATTCCCTACTGAAATTCCGGTACACACAAGCTGTGTCCCTCAGCCCCCTACTGTACTCTGGTACTCACACGGCTGTGTCCGCAGTCTCCTACTGTACTCCGGTAGACACAAGGCTGTGTCCATATCCACTACTGTACTCCCTATACACACACGACTATGTCCTCAGCTCCCCTACTGTACTCCGGTTCACACACGGCTGTGTCCTTCAGCCCCCTACTGTACTCCCTGTACAGACACAGCTGTGTCCTCAGTCCCCTACTGTACTCTGGTACACGCATGGCTGTGTTCGGCCCCTACTGTACTTCGTATACACACACGTCTGTGTCCTCCAGCCCCTACTGTACTTTCTGTACACACATGACTGTGTCCTCGGCCCCCTACTGCTCTCCGATACACACACAGCTGTATCCCTCAGCCCCCTACTGTACTCCCTGTACAAACACAACTGTGTCTCTCAGCTCGCTACTGTACTCCCTGTACACACACGGCTGTGTCCTCTGTCCCCTACATGTCCTCCCTGTACACACACGACAGTGTCCTCAGCCCCCTACGTGCTCCCTGTACACACACGACTGAGTCCACAGCCCCCTACTGTACTCCCTGTACACACACGATTGTATCCTCAGCCCCCTACTGTATACCCTTACGCACACGGCTGTGTCCCTCAGCCGCCTACTGTACTCCCTGTACACACACAGCTGTGTCCTCAGCCACCTACTGTACTCCCTGTACTTACACGGGTGTGTCCTCAGCCACCTACTGTACTCCCTGTACACACACAGCTGTGTCCTCAGTCCTACTGTCCTCCTTGTACACACATGGCTGTGTGCTCAGCCCCGTACTGTACTCCGTGTACACACACGGCTGTATCCTCAGCCCCCTACAAACTCCCTGTCACACACGGCTGTGTCCTAAGCCCCTACTGTACTCCCTGTACACATACAGATGTGTCCTCAGCCACCTACTGTACTCGCTGCACACACGGCTGTGTCCTCAGTCCTACTGTACTCCCTGTACACACACGGCTGTGTCTTCAGCTCCCTACTGTAGTCCCTGTGCACACACAGCTGTGTCCACAGTCCTACCGTACTCCCTTTACACACACGGCTGTGTCTTCAGTCCCTACTGAAATTCCGGTACACACAAGCTGTGTCCCTCAGCCCCCTACTGTACTCTGGTACTCACACGGCTGTGTCCACATCTCCTACTGTACTCCCTATACACACACAACTATGTCCTCAGCCCCCCTACTGTACTCCGGTTCACACACGGCTGTGTCCTTCAGCCCCCTACTGTACTCCCAGTACAGACACAGCTGTGTCCTCAGTCCCCTACTGTACTCTGGTACACACACAGCTGTTTCCTCATTCCCTACTGAAATTCCGGTACACACAAGCTGTGTCCCTCAGCCCCCTACTGTACTCTGGTACTCACACGGCTGTGTCCGCAGTCTCCTACTGTACTCCGGTAGACACAAGGCTGTGTCCATATCCACTACTGTACTCCCTATACACACACGACTATGTCCTCAGCTCCCCTACTGTACTCCGGTTCACACACGGCTGTGTCCTTCAGCCCCCTACTGTACTCCCTGTACAGACACAGCTGTGTCCTCAGTCCCCTACTGTACTCTGGTACACGCATGGCTGTGTTCGGCCCCTACTGTACTTCGTATACACACACGTCTGTGTCCTCCAGCCCCTACTGTACTTTCTGTACACACATGACTGTGTCCTCGGCCCCCTACTGCTCTCCGATACACACACAGCTGTATCCCTCAGCCCCCTACTGTACTCCCTGTACAAACACAACTGTGTCTCTCAGCTCGCTACTGTACTCCCTGTACACACACGGCTGTGTCCTCTGTCCCCTACATGTCCTCGCTGTACACACACGACAGTGTCCTCAGCCCCCTACGTGCTCCCTGTACACACACGACTGAGTCCACAGCCCCCTACTGTACTCCCTGTACACACACGATTGTATCCTCAGCCCCCTACTGTATACCCTTACGCACACGGCTGTGTCCCTCAGCCGCCTACTGTACTCCCTGTACACACACAGCTGTGTCCTCAGCCACCTACTGTACTCCCTGTACTTACACATGTGTGTCCTCAGCCACCTACTGTACTCCCTGTACACACACAGCTGTGTCCTCAGTCCTACTGTCCTCCTTGTACACACATGGCTGTGTGCTCAGCCCCGTACTGTACTCCGTGTACACACACGGCTGTATCCTCAGCCCCCTACAAACTCCCTGTCACACACGGCTGTGTCCTAAGCCCCTACTGTACTCCCTGTACACATACAGATGTGTCCTCAGCCACCTACTGTACTCGCTGCACACACGGCTGTGTCCTCAGTCCTACTGTACTCCCTGTACACACACGGCTGTGTCTTCAGCTCCCTACTGTAGTCCCTGTGCACACACAGCTGTGTCCACAGTCCTACCGTACTCCCTTTACACACACGGCTGTGTCTTCAGTCCCTACTGAAATTCCGGTACACACAAGCTGTGTCCCTCAGCCCCCTACTGTACTCTGGTACTCACACGGCTGTGTCCACATCTCCTACTGTACTCCCTATACACACACAACTATGTCCTCAGCCCCCCTACTGTACTCCGGTTCACACACGGCTGTGTCCTTCAGCCCCCTACTGTACTCCCTGTTCAGACACAGCTGTGTCCTCAGTCCCCTACTGTACTCTGGTACACGCATGGCTGTGTTCGGCCCCTACTGTACTTCGTATACACACACGTCTGTGTCCCCCAGCCCCTACTGTACTTTCTGTACACACATGACTGTGTCCTCGGCCCCCTACTGCTCTCCGATACACACACAGCTGTATCCCTCAGCCCCCTACTGTACTCCCTGTACAAACACAACTGTGTCTCTCAGCTCGCTACTGTACTCCCTGTACACACACGGCTGTGTCCTCTGTCCCCTACTGTCCTCCCTGTACACACACGACAGTGTCCTCAGCCCCCTACGTGCTACCTGTACACACACGATTGTATCCTCAGCCCCCTACTGTACTCCCTGTACACACACAGCTGTGTCCTCAGCCACCTACTGTACTCCCTGTACTCACACGGCTGTATCCTCAGCCCCCTACTGTAGTCCCTGTGCACACACAGCTGTGTCCACAGTCCTACTGTACTCCCTTTACACACACGGCTGTGTCTTCAGTCCCCTACTGTACTCCGGTACACACACAGCTGTGTCCTCATTCCCTACTGAAATTCCGATACACACAAGCTGTGTCCCTCAGCCCCCTACTGTACTCTGGTACTCACACGGCTGTGTCCGCAGTCTCCTACTGTACTCCGGTAGACACAAGGCTGTGTCCACATCTCCTACTGTACTCCCTATACACACACGACTATGGCCTCAGCCCCCCTACTGTACTCCGGTTCACACACGGCTGTGTCCTTCAGCCCCCTACTGTACTCCCTGTACAGACACAGCTGTGTCCTCAGTCCCCTACTGTACTCTGGTACACACATGGCTTTGTTCGGCCCCTACTGTACTTCGTATACACACACGTCTGTGTCCCCCAGCCCCTACTGTACTTTCTGTACACACATGGCTGTGTCCTCGGCCCCCTACTGCACTCCGATACACACACAGCAGTATCCCTCAGCCCCCTACTGTACTCCCTATACAAACACAACTGTGTCTCTCAGCTCGCTACTTTACTCCCTGTACACAAACGGCTGTGTCCTCTGTCCCCTACTGTCCTCCATGTACACACGCGACTGAGTCCACAGCCTCCTACTGCACTCCCTGTGCACACACAGCAGTGTCCTCAGCTCCCTACTGTACACCCTTACGCACACGGCTGTGTCCTCAGTCCTACTGTCCTCCTTGTACACACATGGCTGTGTGCTCAGCCCCGTACTGTACTCCGTGTACACACACAGCTGTATCCTCAGCCCCCTACTATACTCCCTGTACACACACGGCTGTGTCCTAAGCCCCTACTGTACTCCCTGTACACACTCGGCTGTGTCCTCAGCCACCTACTGTACTCCCTGCATACACGCGGCTGTGTCCTCATTACTACTGTACTCCCCGTACACACACGACTGTGTCCTCAGCCCCCTACTGCACTCCCTGGACACACACGACTGAGTCCACAGCCCCCTACTGTACTCCCTGTACACACACGATTGTGTCCTCAGCCCCCTACTTATTCTGGTACACACACAGCAGTGTCCTCAGCCCCCTATTTACTCCCTGTACTCACACGACTGTGTCCTCAGCACACTACTGTACTCCCCATACACACACGAATGTATCCTCAGCCCTGTACTGTACTCCCTGTACACACACGACTGTGTCCTCAGCCCACTACTGTACTACCTTTACACACACGGCTGTGTCCTCAGCCACCGACTGTATTCCCTGTACTCACACGACTGTGTCCCTTAGTCGCCTACTGTACTCCCTGCACACACACGGCTGTGTCCCTCAGCCCCCTACTGTTCTCCGGTACACAGACGGCTGTGTCCTCAGCCCCTACTGTACTCCCTGTACACACACGGTTGTGTAGTCTGTCCCCGACTGTACTCCCTGTACACACACAGCTTTGTCATTATCCCCTACTCTACTCCCTGTACACGCACGGCTGTGTCCCTCAGCACCCACTGCACTCCCTGTACACACATGGCTGTGTTACTCAGCCCCCGAATGTACTCTCTGTTTACACACGGCTGTGTCCTCAGTCCTACTGTACTTCCTGTACACACACAGCTGTGTCCTCAGCCACCTACTGTACTCCCTGTAAACACACATCTGTGTCATCAGTCCTACTGTACTCCCTGTACTCAGAGGGCTGTGTCCCTCAGCCCCCTACTGTACTCAGTGTACACACACAATTGTGTCCATCAGCTCTCTTCTGTACTCCTTTAACGCACACGGCTGTTTCCTCAGCCCCCTATTGTACTCCCTGTACACACGCAGCTGTGTCCTCAGTCCCTAACTGCACTCCCTGTACACACACA
This sequence comes from Hemiscyllium ocellatum, assembly GCF_020745735.1. NCBI lineage: Eukaryota > Metazoa > Chordata > Chondrichthyes > Orectolobiformes > Hemiscylliidae > Hemiscyllium > Hemiscyllium ocellatum. The sequence goes on from NC_083444.1 coordinate 27,425,589, forward strand.
GCTGTGTCCCTCAGCACCCCACTGTACTCCGTACACACACACGGCTGTATCCTCAGTCCCCTACTGCACTCCCTGTACACACACTGCTGTGTCGTAAGCCCCTACTGTACTCCCTGTACACACACAGCTGTGTCCTCAGCCACCTACTGTACTCCTTGCACACAAACAGCTCTGTCCTCAGTACTACTGTACTCCCTGTACACACATGGCTGTGTCCTCATCCTCCTACTGTACTCCCTGTACACACAGGGTAGTGTCACTCCGCCCCCTACTGTACTCCCTGTATACTCACGGATTTTTCCTCAGCCCCCTACTGTACTTGCAGTACACACACGGCTCTGTCGTCAGTCCCCTACTATACTCCCTGTACACACACGGCTGGGCCCTCAGCCCTCTACTGTACTCCTTGTACACACACGGCTGTGTCCACAACCCCCCACTGTACTCCCTGTACACACACATCTGTGTCCTCAGTCCTACTGTACTCCCTGTACACACACAGCTGGGCCCTCAGCCCTCTACTGTACTCCCTGTACACACACGACTGTGTCCTCATCCCTCTACTGTACTCCCTGTACACACATGACTGTGTCCTCAGCCCCCTACTGTACTCCCTGTACACACACGGCTGTGTCCTCAGCCCACTACTGTATTCCTGGTACTCATACGGCAGAGTCCCTCAGTCGCCTCCTGTGCTCCCTGCACACACACAGCAGTGTCCCTCAGCCCCCTACTGGACTCCGGTACACACACAGCTGTGTCCTCAGCCCTTACTGTATTCCCCTGTGCACACACGGCTGTGTCATCAGCCCCCCACTGTACTCCCTGTACACACACGGCTGTGTCGTCAGTCCCCTGCTGTACTGCCTGTACACACACAGCTGTGTCATCACCCCCTACTCTACTCCCTGTACACGCACGGCTGTGTCCCTCAGCCCCCTACTGCACTCCCTGTACACACACGGCTGTGTCCTCAGTCCTACTGTACTCCCTGTACACACACGGCTGTGTCCCTCAGCCCCCTACTGCACTCTGGTACTCACACGGGTGAATCCCTCAGCCCCAACTATACTCCCTATACACACAGGACTGAGTACTCAGCCGCCTACTGTACTCCCTGTGCACACACAGCTGTGTCACTCAGCCTGTTACTGTACTCCCTGTACACACATGGCTGGGCCCTCAGCCCTCTACAGTACTCCCTGTACACACACGGCTGTGTCCACAACCCCCCACTGTGCTCCCTGTACACACACATCTGTGTCCTCAGTCCTACTGTACTCCCTGTACACACACGGCTGTGTCCTCCTTCAAATTCTGTGCTCCGGTACACACGCGGCTGTGTCCTCAGTCCTACTGTACTCCCTGTACACAAATGGCTGAGTCCACAGCCCCCTACTGTACTCCCTGTACACACACATCTGTGTCCTCAGTCCTACTGTACTTCCTGTACACACACGTCTGTGTGCTCAGCCCCCTACTGTACTCCCTGTATACATACGGCTGTGTTTTCAGTCCCCTACTGTACTTCTTGTACGCACACAGCTGTGTCCCTCAGCTCCCTACTGTACTCCCTGTACTCACACGGCTGTGTCCCTCAGCCCCCTACTGTACTCACTGTACACACACAACTGTGTCCCTCCGCTCTCTTATGTACTCCTTGAACGCACACGGCTGTTTCGTCAGCACCCTATTGTACTCCCTGTACACGCACAGCTGTGTCCTCAGTCCCCAACTGCACTCCCTATGCACACACAGCTGTGTCCCTCAGCACCCCACTGTACTCCGTACACACACACGGCTGTATCCTCATTCCCCTACTGCACTCCCTGTACACACACTGCTGTGCCCTAAGCCCCTACTGTACTCCCTGTACACACACGGCTGTGTCCTCAGCCACCTACTGTACTCCTTGCACACAAACAGCTCTGTCCTCAGTACTACTGTACTCCCTGTACACACACGGCTGTGTCCTCATCCCCCTACTGTCCTCCCAGTATGCACACAACTATTCCCTCAGCCCCCTACTGTACTCTCTGTACACCACAACTGTGTTTCTCAGCGCTCTAGTGTACTCCCTGTACACATACGGCTGTGTCCTCAGCCCCCTACTGTACACACTTACGCACACGGCTGTGTCCCTCAGACGCCTACTGTACTCCCTGTACTCACACGGCTGTGTCCCTCAGGCCCCTACTGTACTTCCTTTACACACATGGCTGTGTCCTCAGCTACCTACTGTACTCCCTGTACTCACACGGCTGTGTCCTCACCCACCTACTGTACTCCCTGTACACACACAGCAGTGTCCTCAGTCCTACTGTCCTCCTTGTACACACATGGCTGTGTGCTCAGCCCCGTACTGTACTCCGTGTACATACACGGCTGTATCCTCAGCCCCCTACTATACTCCCTGTACACACACGGCTGTGTCCTAAGCCCCTACTGTACTGCCTGTACACACTCGGCTGTGTCCTCAGCCACCTACTGTACTCCCTGCATACACACATCTGTGTCCTCAGTCCAACTGTACTCCCTGTACAAACACGGCTGTGTCCTCATTCCTACTGTACTCCCCGTACACACACGACCGTGTCCTCAGCACCCTACTGCACTCCCTGTACACACACGACTGAGTCCACAGCCCCCTACTGTACTCCCTGTACACACACGATTGTGTCCTCAGCCCCCTACTGTATTCCGGTACACACACAGCAGTGTCCTCAGCCCCCTATTTACTCCCTGTACTCACACGACTGTGTCCTCAGCCCACTACTGTACTCCCCGTACACACACGACTGTGTCCTCAGCCCCGTACTGTACTCCCTGTACACACACGACTGTGTCCTCAGCCCACTACTGTACTACCTTTACACACACGGCTGTGTCCTCAGCCACCTACTGTACTCCCTGTACTCACACGGCTGTGTCCCTCAGTCGCTTACTGTACTCCCTGCATACACACGGCTGTGTCCCTCAGCCCCCTACTGTACTCCGGTACACACACGGCTGTGTCCTCAGCCCCTACTGTGTCCTCAGCCCCTACTGTACTCCCTGTACACACACGGTTGTGTAGTCAGTCCCCTACTGTACTCCCTGTACACACAGCTGTGTCATTATCCCCTACCCTACTCCCTGTACACGCACGGCTGTGTCCCTCAGCACCCACTGCACTCCCTGTACACACAAGGCTGTGTTATTCAGCCCCCGACTGTACTCTCTGTTCACACACGGCTGTGTCCTCAGTCCTACTGTACTTCCTGTACACACACAGCTGTGTCCTCAGCCACCTACTGTACTCCCTGTAAACACACATCTGTGTCCACAGTCCTACTGTACTCCCTGTACTCAGAGGGCTGTGTCCCTCAGCCCCTACTGTACTCAGTGTACACACACAATTGTGTCCATCAGCTCTCTTCTGTACTCCTTTAACGCACACGGCTGTTTCCTCAGCCCCCTACTGTACTCCCTGTACACACACAGCTGTGTCCTCAGTCCCTAACTGCACTCCCTATACACACACAGCTGTGTCCCTCAGCACCCCACTGTACTCAGTACACACACACGGCTGTATCCTCAGTCCCCTACTGCACTCCCTGTACACACACTGCTGTGTCGTAAGCCCCTACTGAACTCCCTGTACACACACAGCTCTGTACACCACAACTTTGTTTCTCAGCTCTCTAGTATACTCCCTGTACACACATGACAGTGTCCTCAGCCCCTACTGTACACCCTTACGCACACGGCTGTGTCCCTCAGACGCCTACTGTACTCCTGCACTCACACGGCTGTGTTCCTCAGCCCCCTACTGTACTTCCTTTACACACACGGCTGTGTCCTCAGCCACCTACTGTACACCCTGTACACACACAGCTGTGTCCTCAGTCCTACTGTCCTCCTTATACACATATGGCTTGTGCTCAGCCCCGTACTGTACTCCGTGTACACACACGGCTGTATCCTCAGCTCCCTACTATAATCACTGTACTCACACGGCTGTGTCCTAAGCCCCTACTGTACTCCCTGTACACACTCGGCTGTGTCCTCAGCCACATTCTGCACTCCCTGCACACACACAGCTGTGTCCTCAGTCCTACTGTACTCCCTGTACACACACGGCTGTGTCCTCATTCCTACTGTACTCCTTGCATACACACGGCTGTGTCCTCAGCCCCTACTGTACTGCCTGTACACACTCGGCTGTGTCCTCAGCCACCTACTGTACTCCCTGCATACACACATCTGTGTCCTCAGTCCAACTGTACTCCCTGTACAAACACGGCTGTGTCCTCATTCCTACTGTACTCCCCGTACACACACGACAGTGTCCTCAGCACCCTACTGCACTCCCTGTACACACACGACTGAGTCCACAGCCCCCTACTGTACTCCCTGTACACACACGATTGTGTCCTCAGCCCCCTACTGTATTCCGGTACACACACAGCAGTGTCCTCAGCCCCCTATTTACTCCCTGTACTCACACGACTGTGTCCTCAGCCCACTACTGTACTCCCCGTACACACACGACTGTGTCCTCAGCCCCGTACTGTACTCCCTGTACACACACGACTGTGTCCTCAGCCCACTACTGTACTACCTTTACACACACGGCTGTGTCCTCAGCCACCTACTGTACTCCCTGTACTCACACGGCTGTGTCCCTCAGTCGCTTACTGTACTCCCTGCATACACACGGCTGTGTCCCTCAGCCCCCTACTGTACTCCGGTACACACACGGCTGTGTCCTCAGCCCCTACTGTGTCCTCAGCCCCTACTGTACTCCCTGTACACACACGGTTGTGTAGTCAGTCCCCTACTGTACTCCCTGTACACACAGCTGTGTCATTATCCCCTACTCTACTCCCTGTACACGCACGGCTGTGTCCCTCAGCACCCACTGCACTCCCTGTACACACAAGGCTGTGTTATTCAGCCCCCGACTGTACTCTCTGTTCACACACGGCTGTGTCCTCAGTCCTACTGTACTTCCTGTACACACACAGCTGTGCCCTCAGCCACCTACTGTACTCCCTGTAAACACACATCTGTGTCCACAGTCCTACTGTACTCCCTGTACTCAGAGGGCTGTGTCCCTCAGCCCCTACTGTACTCAGTGTACACACACAATTGTGTCCATCAGCTCTCTTCTGTACTCCTTTAACGCACACGGCTGTTTCCTCAGCCCCCTACTGTACTCCCTGTACACACACAGCTGTGTCCTCAGTCCCTAACTGCACTCCCTATACACACACAGCTGTGTCCCTCAGCACCCCACTGTACTCAGTACACACACACGGCTGTATCCTCAGTCCCCTACTGCACTCCCTGTACACACACTGCTGTGTCGTAAGCCCCTACTGAACTCCCTGTACACACACAGCTCTGTACACCACAACTTTGTTTCTCAGCTCTCTAGTATACTCCCTGTACACACATGACAGTGTCCTCAGCCCCTACTGTACACCCTTACGCACACGGCTGTGTCCCTCAGACGCCTACTGTACTCCTGCACTCACACGGCTGTGTTCCTCAGCCCCCTACTGTACTTCCTTTACACACACGGCTGTGTCCTCAGCCACCTACTGTACACCCTGTACACACACAGCTGTGTCCTCAGTCCTACTGTCCTCCTTATACACATATGGCTTGTGCTCAGCCCCGTACTGTACTCCGTGTACACACACGGCTGTATCCTCAGCTCCCTACTATAATCACTGTACTCACACGGCTGTGTCCTAAGCCCCTACTGTACTGCCTGTACACACTCGGCTGTGTCCTCAGCCACATTCTGCACTCCCTGCACACACACAGCTGTGTCCTCAGTCCTACTGTACTCCCTGTACACACACGGCTGTGTCCTCATTCCTACTGTACTCCTTGCATACACACGGCTGTGTCCTCAGCCCCTACTGTACTGCCTGTACACACTCGGCTGTGTCCTCAGCCACCTACTGTACTCCCTGCATACACACATCTGTGTCCTCAGTCCAACTGTACTCCCTGTACAAACACGGCTGTGTCCTCATTCCTACTGTACTCCCCGTACACACACGACAGTGTCCTCAGCACCCTACTGCACTCCCTGTACACACACGACTGAGTCCACAGCCCCCTACTGTACTCCCTGTACACACACGATTGTGTCCTCAGCCCCCTACTGTATTCCGGTACACACACAGCAGTGTCCTCAGCCCCCTATTTACTCCCTGTACTCACACGACTGTGTCCTCAGCCCACTACTGTACTCCCCGTACACACACGACTGTGTCCTCAGCCCCGTACTGTACTCCCTGTACACACACGACTGTGTCCTCAGCCCACTACTGTACTACCTTTACACACACGGCTGTGTCCTCAGCCACCTACTGTACTCCCTGTACTCACACGGCTGTGTCCCTCAGTCGCTTACTGTACTCCCTGCATACACACGGCTGTGTCCCTCAGCCCCCTACTGTACTCCGGTACACACACGGCTGTGTCCTCAGCCCCTACTGTGTCCTCAGCCCCTACTGTACTCCCTGTACACACACGGTTGTGTAGTCAGTCCCCTACTGTACTCCCTGTACACACAGCTGTGTCATTATCCCCTACTCTACTCCCTGTACACGCACGGCTGTGTCCCTCAGCACCCACTGCACTCCCTGTACACACAAGGCTGTGTTATTCAGCCCCCGACTGTACTCTCTGTTCACACACGGCTGTGTCCTCAGTCCTACTGTACTTCCTGTACACACACAGCTGTGTCCTCAGCCACCTACTGTACTCCCTGTAAACACACATCTGTGTCCACAGTCCTACTGTACTCCCTGTACTCAGAGGGCTGTGTCCCTCAGCCCCTACTGTACTCAGTGTACACACACAATTGTGTCCATCAGCTCTCTTCTGTACTCCTTTAACGCACACGGCTGTTTCCTCAGCCCTCTACTGTACTCCCTGTACACACACAGCTGTGTCCTCAGTCCCTAACTGCACTCCCTATACACACACAGCTGTGTCCCTCAGCACCCCACTGTACTCAGTACACACACACGGCTGTATCCTCAGTCCCCTACTGCACTCCCTGTACACACACTGCTGTGTCGTAAGCCCCTACTGAACTCCCTGTACACACACAGCTCTGTACACCACAACTTTGTTTCTCAGCTCTCTAGTATACTCCCTGTACACACATGACAGTGTCCTCAGCCCCTACTGTACACCCTTACGCACACGGCTGTGTCCCTCAGACCCCTACTGTACTTCCTTTACACACACGGCTGTGTCCTCAGCCACCTACTGTACACCCTGTACACACACAGCTGTGTCCTCAGTCCTACTGTCCTCCTTATACACATATGGCTTGTGCTCAGCCCCGTACTGTACTCCGTGTACACACACGGCTGTAACCTCAGCTCCCTACTATAATCACTGTACTCACACGGCTGTGTCCTAAGCCCCTACTGTACTCCCTGTACACACTCGGCTGTGTCCTCAGCCACATTCTGCACTCCCTGCACACACACAGCTGTGTCCTCAGTCCTACTGTACTCCCTGTACACACACGGCTGTGTCCTCATTCCTACTGTACTCCTTGCATACACACGGCTGTGTCCTCAGCCCCTTACTGTACTCCATGTACACACACAGCTGTGTCCACAGTCCTGCTGTACTCCCTGTACACACACAAGCCGTGTCCCTCAGCCCCCTACTGTACTCTGGAACTCACACGGCTGTGTCCGCAGTCTCCTACTGTACTCCGGTAGACGCAAGGCTGTGTCCACATCCCCTACTGTACTCCCTATACACACACGACTATGTCCTCAGCCCCGCTACTGTACTCCGGTTCACACACGACTGTGTCCTTCAGCCCCCTACTGTGCTCCCAGTACAGACACAGCTGTGTCCTCAGTCCCCTACTGTACTCTGGTACACACACAGCTGTGTCCTCATTCCCTACTGAAATTCCGGTACACACAAGCTGTGTCCCTCAGCCCCCTACTGTACTCTGGTACTCACACGGCTGTGTCCGCAGTCTCCTACTGTACTCCGGTAGACACAAGGCTGTGTCCATATCCACTACTGTACTCCCTATACACACACGACTATGTCCTCAGCTCCCCTACTGTACTCCGGTTCACACACGGCTGTGTCCTTCAGCCCCCTACTGTACTCCCTGTACAGACACAGCTGTGTCCTCAGTCCCCTACTGTACTCTGGTACACGCATGGCTGTGTTCGGCCCCTACTGTACTTCGTATACACACACGTCTGTGTCCTCCAGCCCCTACTGTACTTTCTGTACACACATGACTGTGTCCTCGGCCCCCTACTGCTCTCCGATACACACACAGCTGTATCCCTCAGCCCCCTACTGTACTCCCTGTACAAACACAACTGTGTCTCTCAGCTCGCTACTGTACTCCCTGTACACACACGGCTGTGTCCTCTGTCCCCTACATGTCCTCCCTGTACACACACGACAGTGTCCTCAGCCCCCTACGTGCTCCCTGTACACACACGACTGAGTCCACAGCCCCCTACTGTACTCCCTGTACACACACGATTGTATCCTCAGCCCCCTACTGTATACCCTTACGCACACGGCTGTGTCCCTCAGCCGCCTACTGTACTCCCTGTACACACACAGCTGTGTCCTCAGCCACCTACTGTACTCCCTGTACTTACACGGGTGTGTCCTCAGCCACCTACTGTACTCCCTGTACACACACAGCTGTGTCCTCAGTCCTACTGTCCTCCTTGTACACACATGGCTGTGTGCTCAGCCCCGTACTGTACTCCGTGTACACACACGGCTGTATCCTCAGCCCCCTACAAACTCCCTGTCACACACGGCTGTGTCCTAAGCCCCTACTGTACTCCCTGTACACATACAGATGTGTCCTCAGCCACCTACTGTACTCGCTGCACACACGGCTGTGTCCTCAGTCCTACTGTACTCCCTGTACACACACGGCTGTGTCTTCAGCTCCCTACTGTAGTCCCTGTGCACACACAGCTGTGTCCACAGTCCTACCGTACTCCCTTTACACACACGGCTGTGTCTTCAGTCCCTACTGAAATTCAGGTACACACAAGCTGTGTCCCTCAGCCCCCTACTGTACTCTGGTACTCACACGGCTGTGTCCACATCTCCTACTGTACTCCCTATACACACACAACTATGTCCTCAGCCCCCCTACTGTACTCCGGTTCACACACGGCTGTGTCCTTCAGCCCCCTACTGTACTCCCAGTACAGACACAGCTGTGTCCTCAGTCCCCTACTGTACTCTGGTACACACACAGCTGTTTCCTCATTCCCTACTGAAATTCCGGTACACACAAGCTGTGTCCCTCAGCCCCCTACTGTACTCTGGTACTCACACGGCTGTGTCCGCAGTCTCCTACTGTACTCCGGTAGACACAAGGCTGTGTCCATATCCACTACTGTACTCCCTATACACACACGACTATGTCCTCAGCTCCCCTACTGTACTCCGGTTCACACACGGCTGTGTCCTTCAGCCCCCTACTGTACTCCCTGTACAGACACAGCTGTGTCCTCAGTCCCCTACTGTACTCTGGTACACGCATGGCTGTGTTCGGCCCCTACTGTACTTCGTATACACACACGTCTGTGTCCTCCAGCCCCTACTGTACTTTCTGTACACACATGACTGTGTCCTCGGCCCCCTACTGCTCTCCGATACACACACAGCTGTATCCCTCAGCCCCCTACTGTACTCCCTGTACAAACACAACTGTGTCTCTCAGCTCGCTACTGTACTCCCTGTACACACACGGCTGTGTCCTCTGTCCCCTACATGTCCTCCCTGTACACACACGACAGTGTCCTCAGCCCCCTACGTGCTCCCTGTACACACACGACTGAGTCCACAGCCCCCTACTGTACTCCCTGTACACACACGATTGTATCCTCAGCCCCCTACTGTATACCCTTACGCACACGGCTGTGTCCCTCAGCCGCCTACTGTACTCCCTGTACACACACAGCTGTGTCCTCAGCCACCTACTGTACTCCCTGTACTTACACGGGTGTGTCCTCAGCCACCTACTGTACTCCCTGTACACACACAGCTGTGTCCTCAGTCCTACTGTCCTCCTTGTACACACATGGCTGTGTGCTCAGCCCCGTACTGTACTCCGTGTACACACACGGCTGTATCCTCAGCCCCCTACAAACTCCCTGTCACACACGGCTGTGTCCTAAGCCCCTACTGTACTCCCTGTACACATACAGATGTGTCCTCAGCCACCTACTGTACTCGCTGCACACACGGCTGTGTCCTCAGTCCTACTGTACTCCCTGTACACACACGGCTGTGTCTTCAGCTCCCTACTGTAGTCCCTGTGCACACACAGCTGTGTCCACAGTCCTACCGTACTCCCTTTACACACACGGCTGTGTCTTCAGTCCCTACTGAAATTCCGGTACACACAAGCTGTGTCCCTCAGCCCCCTACTGTACTCTGGTACTCACACGGCTGTGTCCACATCTCCTACTGTACTCCCTATACACACACAACTATGTCCTCAGCCCCCCTACTGTACTCCGGTTCACACACGGCTGTGTCCTTCAGCCCCCTACTGTACTCCCAGTACAGACACAGCTGTGTCCTCAGTCCCCTACTGTACTCTGGTACACACACAGCTGTTTCCTCATTCCCTACTGAAATTCCGGTACACACAAGCTGTGTCCCTCAGCCCCCTACTGTACTCTGGTACTCACACGGCTGTGTCCGCAGTCTCCTACTGTACTCCGGTAGACACAAGGCTGTGTCCATATCCACTACTGTACTCCCTATACACACACGACTATGTCCTCAGCTCCCCTACTGTACTCCGGTTCACACACGGCTGTGTCCTCTGTCCCCTACTGTACTCCCTGTACAGACACAGCTGTGTCCTCAGTCCCCTACTGTACTCTGGTACACGCATGGCTGTGTTCGGCCCCTACTGTACTTCGTATACACACACGTCTGTGTCCTCCAGCCCCTACTGTACTTTCTGTACACACATGACTGTGTCCTCGGCCCCCTACTGCTCTCCGATACACACACAGCTGTATCCCTCAGCCCCCTACTGTACTCCCTGTACAAACACAACTGTGTCTCTCAGCTCGCTACTGTACTCCCTGTACACACACGGCTGTGTCCTCTGTCCCCTACATGTCCTCGCTGTACACACACGACAGTGTCCTCAGCCCCCTACGTGCTCCCTGTACACACACGACTGAGTCCACAGCCCCCTACTGTACTCCCTGTACACACACGATTGTATCCTCAGCCCCCTACTGTATACCCTTACGCACACGGCTGTGTCCCTCAGCCGCCTACTGTACTCCCTGTACACACACAGCTGTGTCCTCAGCCACCTACTGTACTCCCTGTACTTACACATGTGTGTCCTCAGCCACCTACTGTACTCCCTGTACACACACAGCTGTGTCCTCAGTCCTACTGTCCTCCTTGTACACACATGGCTGTGTGCTCAGCCCCGTACTGTACTCCGTGTACACACACGGCTGTATCCTCAGCCCCCTACAAACTCCCTGTCACACACGGCTGTGTCCTAAGCCCCTACTGTACTCCCTGTACACATACAGATGTGTCCTCAGCCACCTACTGTACTCGCTGCACACACGGCTGTGTCCTCAGTCCTACTGTACTCCCTGTACACACACGGCTGTGTCTTCAGCTCCCTACTGTAGTCCCTGTGCACACACAGCTGTGTCCACAGTCCTACCGTACTCCCTTTACACACACGGCTGTGTCTTCAGTCCCTACTGAAATTCCGGTACACACAAGCTGTGTCCCTCAGCCCCCTACTGTACTCTGGTACTCACACGGCTGTGTCCACATCTCCTACTGTACTCCCTATACACACACAACTATGTCCTCAGCCCCCCTACTGTACTCCAGTTCACACACGGCTGTGTCCTTCAGCCCCCTACTGTACTCCCTGTTCAGACACAGCTGTGTCCTCAGTCCCCTACTGTACTCTGGTACACGCATGGCTGTGTTCGGCCCCTACTGTACTTCGTATACACACACGTCTGTGTCCCCCAGCCCCTACTGTACTTTCTGTACACACATGACTGTGTCCTCGGCCCCCTACTGCTCTCCGATACACACACAGCTGTATCCCTCAGCCCCCTACTGTACTCCCTGTACAAACACAACTGTGTCTCTCAGCTCGCTACTGTACTCCCTGTACACACACGGCTGTGTCCTCTGTCCCCTACTGTCCTCCCTGTACACACACGACAGTGTCCTCAGCCCCCTACGTGCTACCTGTACACACACGATTGTATCCTCAGCCCCCTACTGTACTCCCTGTACACACACAGCTGTGTCCTCAGCCACCTACTGTACTCCCTGTACTCACACGGCTGTATCCTCAGCCCCCTACTGTAGTCCCTGTGCACACACAGCTGTGTCCACAGTCCTACTGTACTCCCTTTACACACACGGCTGTGTCTTCAGTCCCCTACTGTACTCCGGTACACACACAGCTGTGTCCTCATTCCCTACTGAAATTCCGATACACACAAGCTGTGTCCCTCAGCCCCCTACTGTACTCTGGTACTCACACGGCTGTGTCCGCAGTCTCCTACTGTACTCCGGTAGACACAAGGCTGTGTCCACATCTCCTACTGTACTCCCTATACACACACGACTATGGCCTCAGCCCCCCTACTGTACTCCGGTTCACACACGGCTGTGTCCTTCAGCCCCCTACTGTACTCCCTGTACAGACACAGCTGTGTCCTCAGTCCCCTACTGTACTCTGGTACACACATGGCTTTGTTCGGCCCCTACTGTACTTCGTATACACACACGTCTGTGTCCCCCAGCCCCTACTGTACTTTCTGTACACACATGGCTGTGTCCTCGGCCCCCTACTGCACTCCGATACACACACAGCAGTATCCCTCAGCCCCCTACTGTACTCCCTATACAAACACAACTGTGTCTCTCAGCTCGCTACTTTACTCCCTGTACACAAACGGCTGTGTCCTCTGTCCCCTACTGTCCTCCATGTACACACGCGACTGAGTCCACAGCCTCCTACTGCACTCCCTGTGCACACACAGCAGTGTCCTCAGCTCCCTACTGTACACCCTTACGCACACGGCTGTGTCCTCAGTCCTACTGTCCTCCTTGTACACACATGGCTGTGTGCTCAGCCCCGTACTGTACTCCGTGTACACACACAGCTGTATCCTCAGCCCCCTACTATACTCCCTGTACACACACGGCTGTGTCCTAAGCCCCTACTGTACTCCCTGTACACACTCGGCTGTGTCCTCAGCCACCTACTGTACTCCCTGCATACACGCGGCTGTGTCCTCATTACTACTGTACTCCCCGTACACACACGACTGTGTCCTCAGCCCCCTACTGCACTCCCTGGACACACACGACTGAGTCCACAGCCCCCTACTGTACTCCCTGTACACACACGATTGTGTCCTCAGCCCCCTACTTATTCTGGTACACACACAGCAGTGTCCTCAGCCCCCTATTTACTCCCTGTACTCACACGACTGTGTCCTCAGCACACTACTGTACTCCCCATACACACACGAATGTATCCTCAGCCCTGTACTGTACTCCCTGTACACACACGACTGTGTCCTCAGCCCACTACTGTACTACCTTTACACACACGGCTGTGTCCTCAGCCACCGACTGTATTCCCTGTACTCACACGACTGTGTCCCTTAGTCGCCTACTGTACTCCCTGCACACACACGGCTGTGTCCCTCAGCCCCCTACTGTTCTCCGGTACACAGACGGCTGTGTCCTCAGCCCCTACTGTACTCCCTGTACACACACGGTTGTGTAGTCTGTCCCCGACTGTACTCCCTGTACACACACAGCTTTGTCATTATCCCCTACTCTACTCCCTGTACACGCACGGCTGTGTCCCTCAGCACCCACTGCACTCCCTGTACACACATGGCTGTGTTACTCAGCCCCCGAATGTACTCTCTGTTTACACACGGCTGTGTCCTCAGTCCTACTGTACTTCCTGTACACACACAGCTGTGTCCTCAGCCACCTACTGTACTCCCTGTAAACACACATCTGTGTCATCAGTCCTACTGTACTCCCTGTACTCAGAGGGCTGTGTCCCTCAGCCCCCTACTGTACTCAGTGTACACACACAATTGTGTCCATCAGCTCTCTTCTGTACTCCTTTAACGCACACGGCTGTTTCCTCAGCCCCCTATTGTACTCCCTGTACACACGCAGCTGTGTCCTCAGTCCCTAACTGCACTCCCTGTACACACACAGCTGTGTCCCTCAGCACCCCACTGTACTCCGTACACACACACGGCTGTATCCTCAGTCCCCTACTGCACTCCCTGTACACACACTGCTGTGTCGTAAGCCCCTACTGTACTCCCTGTACACACACAGCTGTGTCCTCAGCCACCTACTGTACTCCTTGCACACAAACAGCTCTGTCCTCAGTACTACTGTACTCCCTGTACACACATGGCTGTGTCCTCATCCTCCTACTGTCCTCCCACTATGCACACAACTATTTCCTCAGCCCCCTACTGTACTCCCTGTACACCACAACTGTGCCTCTCAGCTCTCTAGTGTACTCCCTGTACACACACGGCTGTGTCCTCAGCCCCTACTGTACACCCTTATGCACACGGCTGTGTCCCTCAGACGCCTACTGTACTCCTGTACTCACACGGCTGTGTCCCTCAGCCCCCTACTGTACTTCCTTTACACACACGGCTGTGTCCTCAGCCACCTACTGTACACCCTGTACACACACAGCTGTGTCCTCAGTCCTACTGTCCTCTTTATACACATATGGCTGTGTGCTCAGCCCCGTACTGTACTCCGTGTACACACACGGCTGTGTCCTCAGCTCCCTACTATAATCCCTGTACTCACACGGCTGTGTCCTAAGCCCCTACTGTACTCCCTGTACACACTCGGCTGTGTCCTTAGCCACATACTGCACTCCCTGCACACACACAGCTGTGTCCTCAGTCCTACTGTACTCCCTGTACACACACGGCTGTGTCCTCATTCCTACTGTACTCCTTGTATACACACGGCTGTGGCCTCAGCCCCTTACTGTACTCCCTGTACACACACAGCTGTGTCCACAGTCCTGCTGTACTCCCTGTACACACGCAAGCCGTGTCCCTCAGCCCCCTACTGTACTCTGGTACTCACACGGCTGTGTCCGCAGTCTCCTACTGTACTCCGGTAGACGCAAGGCTGTGTCCACATCCCCTACTGTACTCCCTATACACACACGACTATGTCCTCAGCCCCGCTATTGTACTCCGGTTCTCACACGGCTGTGTCCTTCAGCCCCCTACTGTACTCCCAGTACAGACACAGCTGTGTCCTCAGTCCCCTACTGTACTCCGGTACACACACAGCTGTGTCCTCATTCCCTACTGAAATTCCGGTTCACACAAGCTGTGTCCCTCAGCCCCCTACTGTACTCTGGTACTCACACGGCTGTGTCCTCTGTCCACTACTGTCCTCCCTGTACACACACGACAGTGTCCTCAGCCCCCTACGTTCTCCCTGTACACACACGATTGTGTCCTCAGCCCCCTACTGTACACCATTACGCACACGGCTGTGTCCCTAAGACTCCTACTGTACTCCCTGTACACACACGGCTGTGTCCTCAGCCACCTACTGTACTCCCTGTACTCACACGGCTGTGTCCTCAGCCACCTACTGTACTCCCTGTACACACACAGCTGTGTCCTCAGTCCTACTGTCCTCCTTGTACACACATGGCTGTGTGCTCAGCCACGTACTGTACTCCCTGTACACACACGGCTGTATCCTCAGCCCCCTACAAACTCCCTGTCACACACGGCTGTGTCCTAAGCCCCTACTGTACTCCCTGTGCACATACAGCTGTGTCCTCAGACACCTACTGTACTCCCTGCACACACGGCTGTGTCTTGAGCTCCCTACTTTAGTCCCTGTGCACACACAGCTGTGTCCACAGTCCTACTGTACTCCCTTTACACACACGGCTGTGTCTTCAGTCCCCTACTGTACTCCGGTACACACACAGCTGTGTTCTCATTCCCTACTGAAATTCCAGTACACACAACCTGTGTCCCTCAGCTCCCTACTGTACTCTGGTACTCACACGGCCGTGTCCACAGTGTCCTACTGTACTCCAGTAGACACAAGGCTGTGTCCACATCCCCTACTGTACTCCCGAGACACACACGACTATGTCCTCAGCCCCCCTACTGTACTCCAGTTCACACACGGCTGTGTCCTTCAGCCCCCTACTGTACTCCCTGTACAGACACAGCTGTGTCCTCAGTCCCCTACTGTACTCTGGTACACACATGGCTTTGTTCGGTCCCTACTGTACTTCGTATACACACACGGCTGTGTCCCCCCAGTCCCTACTGTACTTTCTGTACACACATGGCTGTGTCCTCGGCCCCCTACTGCACTCCGATACACACACAGCTGTATCCCTCAGCCCCCTACTGTACTCCCTGTACAAACACAACTGTGTCTCTCAGCTCGCTACTGTACTCCCTGTACACACACGGCTGTGTCCTCTGTCCCCTACTGTCCTCCCTCTGTACACACGACTGAGTCCACAGCCCCCTACTGCACTCCCTGTACACACACGATTGTGTCCTCAGCCCCCTACTGTACACCCTTACGCACACGGCTGTGTCCTCAGCCACCTACTGTACTCCCTGCACACACGGCTGTGTCCTCAGTCCTACTGTACTCCCTTTACACACACGGCTGTGTCTTCAGCTCCCTACTGTAGTCCCTGTGCACACACAGCTGTGTCCACAGTCCTACTGTACTCCCTTTACACATACGGCTGTGTCTTCAGTCCCCTACTGTACTCCGGTACACACACAGCTGTGTCCTCATTCCCTACTGAAATTCCGGTACACACAAGCTGTGTCCCTCAGCCCCCTACTGTACTCTGGTACTCACACGGCTGTGTCCGCAGTCTCCTACTGTAATCCGGTAGACACAAGGCTGTGTCCACATCCCCTACTGTACTCCCTATACACACACGACTATGCCCTCACCCCCGCTACTGTACTCCGGTTCACACTCGGCTGTGTCCTTCAGCCCCCTACTGTACTCCCTGTACAGACACAGCTGTGTCCTCAGTCCCCTATTGTACTCTGGTACACGCATGGCTGTGTTCGGCCCCTACTGTACTTCGTATACACACACGGCTGTGCACCCCAGCCCCTACTGTACTCCCTGTACACACATGGCTGTGTCCTCGGCCCACTACTGTACTCCCTGTACAAACACAACTGTGTCTCTCAGCTCGCTACTGTACTCCCTGTACACACTCGGATGTGTCCTCTGTCCCCTACTGTACTCCCTGTACACACACGACAGTGTCCTCAGCCCCCTACGTACTCCCTGTACACATACGACTGTGTCCCTCAGCCCCCTACTGTACTCCGGTACACTCACGACAGTGTCCGCAGCCCCCTATTTACTCCCTGTACACACACGACTGTGTCCTCAGTCCCCTACTGTACTCATATACTCACACGACTGTGTCCTCAGCCCACTACTGTACTCCCCGTACACACACGACTGTGTCCTCAGCCCCCTACTGTACTCCCCGTACACACACGACTGTGTCCTCAGCCCCCTACTGTACTCCCTGTACACACACGACTGTGTCCTCAGCCCCCTACTGTACTCCCTGTACACACACGGCTGTGTCCTCAGCCACCTACTGTACTCCCTGTACTCACACGGCTGTGTCCCTCAGTCGCCTACTGTACTCCCTGCACACACACGGCTGTTTCCCTCAACCCCCTACTGTACTCCGGTACACACATGGCTGTGTCCTCAGCCCCGACTGTACTCCCTGTACACACACGGTTGTGTCGTCAGTCCTCTACTCTACTCCCTGTACACGCACGGCTGTGTCCGTCAGCCCCCTACTGCACTCTCTGTACACACACGACTGTGTTACTCAGCCCCCGACTGTACTCTCTGTTCACACACGGCTGTGTCCTCAGTCCTACTGTACTCCCTGTACACACACGGCTGTGTCCTCAGTCCTACTGTACTCCCTGTACACACACATCTGTGTCCTCAGTCCTACTGTTCTCCCTGGACACACACGGCTGTTTCCTCAGTCTCCTACTGTACTCTGGTAAACACACAGCTGTGTCCTTAGCCCCTATTTTACTCCAGTACACACACGGCTGTGTCCCTCAGCCCCCTACTGTACTCCAGTACACACACAGCTGTGTCCCTCAGCCCCAACTATACTCCCTATCCACACATGGTTGTGTCCTCAGCCTTCTACTGTACTCCCTTTACACACACGGCAGTATCCTCAGGCCGTACTGTCCTCCCTGTACACACACGGCTGTGTCACTCAGCCCGCTCTTGTACTCCCTGTACACACACGGCTGTGTCCTCAGTCCCCTACTGTACTCCCTGTACACACAGGGCAGTGTCACTCCGCCCCCTACTGTACTCCAGTACACACACGGCTGTATCCCTCAGTCCCCTACTGTACTCCCTATACATACACAGTTGTGTCCCTCAGCCCCTACTGTACTCCGGTACACACATGGCTTTGTTGCCAAATTCCAAACAATGTCAACTGTAATTTTGCTGATGACATCACCAAAACAGGAGGGATATCAAACAACTATGAGTCTGAACACAGAAACGAGATAGTGGGTTTGGTGGCATGGTGGAATGATAATAACCTTCCTCTGAAATCGGCAAAAGTAATGAACTGATCATTGACTTTAGAACGAAAGGAGGGGAACCAGCCACTATCTACATCAACGGTCGAGACAGTGCAGAGTGTCAATTCCCTCGGAGTGATGATAACTGGCAAGCTACCATGGATTTCTCACATAGGTGTGACAGTTAAGATGGTTCACAAACGTCTCTCCTTCCTCACTTGGCTCAAGATATTTAGCATACACTACTTCTCTTCCAACCTCTTCCAACAGAGAGGAGACACCGAGGCTTGAAAACATGGACCAGCATGCTCAGGAACACTTCCTTCCCACCATTATTAGACTGACAAATTGACATCTCTCACTTTTCAAATAATATTAATCTTGCTAATGTCGATCTTACTTTGCACACCTCCTGTTAAGCTGTAACCGTGTATGCCTCACTCTGTTCAAGGACCCTGTGATCTCTGTTTTCTTGTTTAGGGTCATGTGCCTGCACTAAAATAAAAACAAACCTTTCCATTGTACATTTGACTAAACTAAACGAAACCAAATCAGATCAAACACGTGGACTGCAGGGGCTCAAGTCTTCTCAAGGGCAACTGGAAAAATAAACTAATGCTACCCCAGTCAGAGATACCCATATCTAATTAATGGATATAGATTAGGAAGGACAGACAGAGGGAATCAAATCGCTTTAAACATGATCTTAGATATATACAGGTTTCCCTCAGTATTTGTAAGTAGAGTGTTGCTACAAAACCATTCACAAGCGGATATGGTGTAAAGTGCAGTAGCACTGATTTATATGGGAAAATTTTCGGCTTTCTTCGTAAAAGTGAAAATCTTGTTCGGATATCTTTTGGTTAGCGAAATAATGTCATAATGTAAGTCATTCGGAAAAGGAAGTGGTGAAAAGCGAACTTTTGAAAGCGGGGCACGCCTATATTTACAAGGGCATGATATTCAAGAAGATGGGAAAGGCGAAAAATAAATGAGGTGAATCTCACATTTTATTTCCAGCCCAGCGGATCATCATTCTCCTTGTTTGTTCATTTTCTTCTTTGTCTCTCTTTCTCTATTGATTCCTCCTCCCCTTCAAAGCAGACTTCCCCGTCAACGGTATTAATCACACTCCTTTCCAGCTGCTTTCAGTTCAGGAAAGTTTCCCAACAATTTCTGTTCGTTTCTTTGCATTTCTTTCTATAATTTCAGATTTTCAGCTACTTCTTTTATTTGATTTCACCTTCAATTTTGTTAATTTATGGGATTTTGCCATCTCTGCCAAGGGCAGCATTTGGTGACCATCACTAATTACTCTGATTATGAAGCCAATATAATGTCATGGGTCTGAAGTCTCACATAACCCAGACCAGGTAATAACATTAGATTTCTTTAACGAAGGTGATCAGTAAAAGATGAAGGTTTTCAGACAAAATGTTGCTTTTATGCTTGTTTTTCGTGAAATTCACTTTTATTCCAATTCTTATCATTTTTATTTATGTTCTGCCATCAGCTGTGGGTGGACTTGAAACAAATCACTTGAAACAATATCTTTCATTTAATAAGCTTTGCTCCTGAATTACATCCAGCGACATTCCTACATTCATACATTGTCCTAATCATGAAGTAATGTCCCAGACAAGAACAATTTTGTGATTGAAATATTTGTAATTGGAAAAGTGGTCAGAAGAGAGCTTGAACCATTAAGTCTGAGTTTTACCAACGTGCAGCCAGTGGTTTGTTCAGTAACAATACTGACACAGAGATGAAGATTGTGGATATTAGCAGCTGGTAATGGACAGGTTTGGTGACAGAGAGAACACGAAACATAAACCAGTTCAGGGCAAAAAGGGATCTCGAGGTTGTGCACTGTTTTGTTCGCAGATGTTTGTGAGGGAGTGGTCTGCAATTCATGGATAATGAATGGAGACTGCAATTGAAACTGAAGACAATAGTTTCTTTCTCTGACAAATATAGATAACAGAACTTGCAACGAAGTTCAAACTTGTTTATGGGATTAATGAATGGACAGAGGTAGAGAACACCAACAATAGCGAGAATAGGTTAGTAGCACAACATCCACCCCGCCCAGAATAATCATCAGCACTGCTGATATCCGATATGGTAGAAATCCCCATGAGGGGGATATCTTGAAAAGACTCAAGGAAAACCTCCTCTCCATTGTTGTAATGTTCCAGTCCGCTATTCTCAGAATCAGGTCTATGCAGCTGTTGATCTCTGTTACTGTTGGAGCTGATGCATCTGTTATTACATTGGGTTAGCGCACTGAATGAATCATCTTACTAATAGGAGAGGGAACCCCTCCAGTGACACAGTTACATTGCATGGAGACTGACATTAATCACAGTCACTGACCAAACAGTCCCAGCTTTCAATCCAGCACATTCAGTTCACAATATATATGGACTGGACTACATGTTGACATTGCTGGCTATTGGTCACATCTCCCATCACCAACTGCTCTCGTGAAGTCAGTTGTGGGGGAGATTAAGAATATTTTCTTTTTGTCGGCTACATGATTCTGCTCTGTTGTCCGTTACTATGCTGTAACCATCTTTCCCAAATCCATCCACCCCCCAAAAGAATCACAATCAGGATGTTGTTACTGTGTTGATCGATCCTCCACGGGAACAAACGCCAGCGAACAGACTGTCACTGGGCACAGTTTCCCTGAACATAGAAAGGAAGTGTGGACTTCTCTGAATGTTCCTCTCCCTGCTCTAATAAGGCAACTGTGGAACTTCCATACGGAATATGCTTCAGTAATTAATTTATACAAATTGACAGACTTCTAAATGCAGTTTCATTTGCTGTAAACCGTTTTTTTTTTGCACTTTGGCCTCAGTCCAACAGTAAAAGTGATAATTACAATAAACGTATTCATTAAGACTTACGAATTAATGAGTCAGTTTCGAGTGAACATGATATTGGCTGGGAGATAGGGCGGAATAGGAGCAGTGGCTGTGGAGACTGCATGGGCAGTACAATGATATTCCCCAGTCATCATCACTCTTTCTGACAGACAGAATTAAATCTAATGCATAACAAGGAAACAGCCAACATTTGGGCGATGCAACGCTGAATGACATTGTGAACTAAAAGAATAATATTAAATGTGATAAAGTGAACTATATTTTATATACACACCATTTAATCTTGGGAATAGAGATCGAATAGGGTCACCGGACCTGAAACATTTACTTTGATTTCTCTTCACAGATACAGGCAGACCTGCTGAGTTTGCCCTCTAAGTTCTGATTTTCTTTTTGTTTGAGATTTATCATATTGTTCATATCTGGCAGTATACTTACAATTAAAAGCAGGCACTCGTAACAAAATGTGAAGGGCAATGGGGACAATACAGGAGTCTAACAGTAGAGATAGTCATTCCAAGCTGGAAGAGGCAATGGGTTGAGTTCCCCCCACTTTTGCTGTAAATAATTCTGTGATATGTAATCAAAACCTTTGGAGACAGGGTAGACAAATTTGTTCAACGATGGTCACAGAGTGCTCCACCATCAATAATCTATTCCTATTATCTCATGACATTTCAGCTGCCTCTAAAATGTATTTTTAAACAAAGTGGAGTTCCTGAGATTTACAGGATCATCAGAAAAAATATTCTTTTTTCCATTGATTCTTAAAGAAGAAACAGATTTCGGTCGTAGCACAGGTGTCACAGACACACCAACTATAATAGGAACAGGAAAGGACTACATTGTCCATATGTAACCAAATTCAGCATGTAGCCATGTCAAGAAACATGAAATATAGTGATACAGAAACATGAAATACAAACAGAAAATGATGGTAGAAGTGCAACAGATGAGGAAGTATCTGCAGAGAGAAACAGAGTTAACATATCGAATACGATGTGACACTATTCTGAAAAAGTCATATTGAAATTAAATGTTAATTCTGTGTATCCCTGCTCAGAGGGTGCCAGACCTGCTGAGTTTCCCTCTGTCGATTACTTTTTCTTTCTGAACTGAGACCAATTGACTGATCTGAACGATATAAGTAAAGTTGCTATTTCAGTTGAATCTCTAACATTAGTTTATGGACATTAAATGAGAAATTACAGAGCTCCAAATATCCATGATGTATTGCATTGTGGGACAAAACCATTGTGAGACATTGTTGAAACAAAAACCGAAGTTGCTGCAAAAGGTCTGCAGTATCTGTGCAGAGAATCAGAATTAATGTTTCTAGTTCAGTCGCCGTTCCTCAGAACGGATGGAAGCCCTGAATGTTGATTAATATACAGCAGAGGCTGAATAACTGTTAATGGATACTGTTAGTAGCTAACAATAGGGGGTGAGTAATGGAAGGTCAGGTGAGAACTAGGCCTGGTGTCTGGATTGGGGGGTATTGAGGAGTTCAGTCCCTAAAATTATTGACCATTATTTTGAGTCTGAATGGCTGCAGGGTCCACCCGCGGAAAATGAGGTGTTGTTCTTCCAGCTTGTGTTGAAATGTCCTGGAACACTGCAGCAAGCCTGACGCAGAGATACTGGTCAGAGAACAGGATGGGGTATTAAACAGGGGCAACTGGAAACTCAGGGTCTTTTGCATAGGTACAGCTTGGATATTCAGTGAAGTGGTCACTCAGTCCACCTTTAGTTTCCCCAATGTAGAGCAGACCACAATGTGAGCAGCGAATGTCGTAGACTGGATTGTGGGAAATGTTGATAGGATGCTGCTTCACCTGGAAGGCATGTTTGGGCCCTTGAATAGTGAGGAGGGAGGAGGTAAATGGGAAAGTGTAACACCTCCGGCAGGGGAAATTGAAGTGTACATGTGGTGGGGGCTGGAGGAGATGGTGTGTGTGTGTGGGGGGGGGGTGTGGGCAGTGAATAACTAGTGGACCAGGGTGTCCTGGAGAAAACGGTCACTTCAGAAGGCGGAAAGGGGAGAGGAGGCAAATATGTGTCTGGTGGAGGCATCTCCCTGGAGGTGGGGGAATGCAGACTGATGATCTTCTGCATGTGAATACTGGTGGCATGGTCGGTAAGGACAAGAGAACTCTAATGCTGTTGCAGCAGGGAAGAAAGAGGCTAAGGGTAGAAGTGCATGAGATGGGTCTGACCTGGTTGAGGACCCTGTCGATAACAGTGCTGGGGAGGTCTCGGTTAAGGAAGAAGGTGGACATATCAGAGGCCACATTTTTGAAGTTGACATCATCAGAAGCAATGCAGTGGAGACGGAGGAACTGGGGGAATGGAATGGAGTCTTTGCAGGAAACCGAGTGTGAGGATGCATACTCCAGGTAGCTGTGGGAGTTGGTGGGTTAATACTGGATATCAGTGACCGGTCTATCCTCAGAAATAGAA
Organism: Hemiscyllium ocellatum; assembly: GCF_020745735.1. NCBI lineage: Eukaryota > Metazoa > Chordata > Chondrichthyes > Orectolobiformes > Hemiscylliidae > Hemiscyllium > Hemiscyllium ocellatum. The sequence continues at coordinate 27,449,683 of NC_083444.1, forward strand.
GCAGAGATATCGAGTAAAGGAAGGGAAGAGTCAGAGGTAGACAGGTGAACGTGAGGTAGAGGTGCAAATTGGAAACGATGAACTTTTCCAATTCTGGACAAGAGAGAGGAGCAACAGCGATGATAATATCTACATATTGGAGAAAGAGTTGTGGATGGGGGCTGGAATAGAACTGGAAATGGAATGACCTATGTACCCCATGAAGGAACAGGTATAACTTGGGCCCACGTATGTATCCATGCACCCTCTCTGTATGGGAGGAGCAGGCTGAAGCAATGGGTCTGCATGGGCAATTCTGTTGTGGATTTTCAGGAGGAGATAAAAGCGAACTCTGCTATCAGAGGACCATCAGCTTCTGGACTGTTAGGTGGGGGTGAGTGGGGAGGGAGGTGTGGGCGAGTGAGTAGGAATCTCCAGATGAAATGTGGTCAGATTTAGTAAATAAAATAGCTTGATGTACAGGTGATATGTGGAGGTATCTGAGAGCTGGCACTCAGTCTCTGAAATGTAGAGGTAAGTCCACCAGACTACAGCAGCACCACCCTTATCAGCACAGGCTGAATAACATAGTCAGTGTTGATTGAAGCATACAGCGTACAGTCTGTTCAGAGGGTGATAGGTTGGATAGGGAGAGGGGGAATACAGAGAATTAAAGACAACTAAACTCACATGGAAAGTTCTCAATGAACATATTCAATTCAAGTAAACACCAGGGGAATGGATCCAGGTGTAGAGAGAGAGTGTTGGAGCTGGGTAAACGGTCTATGGGATGGCGAGTGGACTCTTGCCCAAAGAAATGGACACCGAGGAGAAGACGGTGGAAGAGGAGTTCAACATTATGTCGTACCTGAAATTCATTAAAGTGAGGCACAGAGGGATAAAGCTGAGACCTTTGCTAAGTAGAGAACATTCAGCATTAGCGCGTGGAAGGTTAGGAGGGATGGTGAATACACGACAGGCTTGAGGGAGGAGATGGACTCAGAGCCCAGGGCATGGGTGGGATTGCCGGTTCCAGATGCTCACAGGCATCTCTAAGTTATTCCATCTTGTGGGCCTCGTATATCTGGCCAGCACAGCGAATGAGCTGGAGAATGAAGTAGAATTGGGGAATGGTGCAGCCTTGAGCCGATGTGATGTGATGCTGTTGGACAGAGAAAATGTTGATCTCAGTGACACTGACACCGCACGACCAGTCCTCAGAAATAACTGACTGAAAATAATCGGAATCATTATCTTATTGTAATGCTCTGATTTCATTGGGGTGACAATCAACCAGCAAGGTCTTACTTTTCTGAGACTTTAGACCAAACTGTGAAAACAGAATGTATCTTGATGCTTTTAATAAGACAAATCCATCCATGGTTTTGGAAGGCACTAGCAAGGGCAGAGTTTATTTGTCATTCCCAATAGCTCTGGGTAAGGTGTCATTATTCATTGAGGAAATTGCCAGCACAGAATTTCCTCTGATTTCCATTAACCACAGTTTGCTGAGGGGGAATGATGCTACATGAGTCAAATATTACTTTGATAGCAAGGAACGTTACTCTGATCTCACCTCAACTGACATTGGAAAATCAGTTAAAATACTAAAGAGAAAAAGGATAGAACACGGCTTATTGAACAATGTGTTCACTGTCCTCGCAACGTTTAAGGGCAAACAGATGCATGGACTTCTGATTCTGAGGAGAGATGTTTCCTACTTGAGATAAGGCTGTTTGGTTAAGCGCTGTGACAGAGAGACAGAAAAAAAACATTCCACTCTGTATGGGGGAAAAGCCCACCCTATTCATGGTGCATTGGACAATGACAGACATACAATATTAGACATTGGGCATTGATCATCTCAATCTCATCATTCACTGATGACCAATAGCAGCACAGAAGCCAGGAGCTCCCTTCACCCCAGTTGGAAAGCAAAAAGGTGTAAAGGATGGCCAGTGGAAGTGGGAGTAACTAGGGAACTGGTGTAACTTACAGTGGGAGTGTCAGAAGGAAGATGTGAAGAGATATTATCAGTGGAAGGGTATGTGGCAACAGAAGGGGTAGTGCAAGGGAAGTAGGAGTGTAAAGAAAGAGTAGGAAGGGGAGGAAGAATGGCTAATGAAGTTTTAGTGACTGGGAAAAGTTTGTTTTTGGAAAAGTGAGGTCGGGTGGAAACCACCAATGTTCAGGAAAATTGGGATCTGATTCCATTGAAAATTAAGAATTGATGTACTTCTTTTTCTATCACTTGATTCTTTATCAGATTGTACATTCACTCTGTAGTCTTGTATCTCCATCAAATGCAGGTGACGTGTTTTTTTTCTCACCTGGTGTTGTGTCTCAACATTTTTGAATTTTTTAACAGTATGTATTTGCTTCCAATTCAAGGTAGACATGAGAATATGATTTGATCTCCTGCAGTTTGTCCATAACATGGAATTTACTTGAATATTTATCCTCATCCCATTAGCTGATTCAAGCAATGAGTCTGTGTCCATCCTGCAGATGAAAGATTTCTTCAGTTTTCACTATTGTTACAAAGGACAGTGCCACACAAAAGGTTAATGTTCCAGTGCAAGGTGCCAAACCATAGTGCATCCTAAATTAGGTACACGCTTTATGAATAAGACATGCTGAGGGACAGAGTGTAAAAGGTGATTTTAACTTTTTGTCGAAAATGGTATTTGCAGCACCCTCATAATGGGTGTTAACTACATCACTCTATAAATTTCCCAAAATAAGGACAACAAGAGACTAGAATTCTTAAATATTCCTTTGTAAATAACATCTGGAGAACAGGAAGGAAATCAAAGTTTGTTTGTGATATTCATAAATGATGATGGTGAGAATGTGGAAGATGGATGGAAGTGGAATGATAACTAATGTTGGGGATTACACAAAGATGAGTTGGGTGCTTCACAGTGAGGAGGACAGGCTTAGACTACAGGACGATATAAACAGATGATTTCTATATCCAGGTTAATGGCCGATGAAGTTTAACACTGATAAATGTGAGATGATGCACATCTGAATAACAAGACAAGTGAAAACTCAAACTTTGAAGAGCGATGCCTAAACTTGCTCCTTTTTTCTTTGCAGCAGGGAAGGTAGAGGAGGGAACCTGGTACAGGTGTACAAGAGAATAAAGGGTATGGAGAGGATGAACAGACAGCAGCTGTTTCCCTTACTCTAACGGTCAAAAACAAACTTAAAGTGAAAGGCAGGGATTTGAGAGGGGATTTCTGGAGTCTGCATTGAACTGAGAGGATGGCACAGACATAGAATATAAAGTTCCTATATGCGGAAACAGGCCCTTCAGCCCAGAAAATCTACACTGACCCTCCAAAGAGTAACCCACCCAAACACATTCCTCCTATATTTACCCCTGACTAATGTACCTAACCTACATGTCTCTGAACACTTTGGGCAATTTAGCATGGCCAATTCACTTATCCTGCACATCTTTGGATTGTGGGAGGAAATCGGAATACCTACAGGAAACCCACGCGGATATGGGGGGAATGTGCAAAATCCAAACAGGCAGTCACCCAAAGCTGGAATCAAACCTGGGTCCCCAGCGCTCTAAGGCAGGCGTGCTAACCACTGAGCCGCATTTCTGCCCCTAATAACATGTCTCTGGAATGCATTTCCTAGGCGGGTGATTGGTCAGGTAATCACACAAACTTTTTTAAAAAGCCTTTGGTTATGCACTTGGTGATGCAGACTCGCATTTTCTTTCAATGATTCTATGTGGTGGCAGCCAGGAACACTCAGATATATTCTGAAGCAGTAGCTAATGGCAGTTCCTAGTTTGTTCCATTGACTGTACTCAGTAAGTGAGCCTCCAGTGAAGTGCTGGTGTTATCTCCCACTTTCTATTTCAATGTTTCGGTTCCCTTGAGTTGATAATGTAATTTCCGGTGTCGATGATGTCATTTCCAGCCGTTTTTTTCACAGGATGTTAGATGGAGTCAAAATTGATGTGGTTGTTGATGGAGTTCCGGTTGGAATGACAGGTTTCCAGGAATTCTTGTGCTTGTCTCTGATTGGCCTGTCCTAGGATGGATATGCAGACCGAGTCAAAGTGGCGTACGTCCTCATCAGTACGTAAGACATTCGTATTGGGATCCTGTCTTTTGTAGCTAGTTGATGTTCATATATGCTGGAGACTAGTTTTCTGCTTGTTTTTCCGTTGTAGTGTTTGTTAAAGTTCTTGCAAGGCTTATTGTTCCTGGAGCAGAACAGACAAAGATGTGAATTTATTGCGGTGCTCAAAGGTATGAAAAAAGTTGCAGAGTAGAAAAAGAATACTCTATTAGTAGGCATTATAGCATCAAGGAATTCTAATTTCAAGGTTGTCAGTAAAAGAGCTAGAAGTGAAATAAGGAAAAACGTCTTTATTTAGAGATTTGTTACGAATTGGAATTCACCGGCTGGGAAAGTTGTGGATGAAGATTCAAAAGAGAACTGGATATATATTTGGAAATTATTAATTTAACAGGAAACAGAGAGAGGGCTGGCAAATAGGAGGCGCTTGGGCGACATTTTTGGAGCTGATGCATACATAATGGCGAATGGCTTCCTCCTGTACGTTAAAGTTTTGTAGTCTATCATGTGTCAGCTGTGAATAAAAGTCAGTATCCAATTATTTCACTGTGTAAATGCTCACAAATATCTGATTAGTTGGTGCAGCATAAGCATTTAAAATGCAAGTATTGCAAGGTCACTTTCATTATGAAGTCTAATTATTACTCAGAACATGAATATTTTAAATGTTGTATTCCCATTACTAAAACAAATATATCATTGCTTTGGCACAAAACTCTTTGGAAAGCTCTGACTTTTCACTGACACAATATTATGTTCGTTGCTTTTTTTTTCACTCTCCACGTTTCATATTAAACATCTTTCATTCTAAAAATTGGAAGTTTTCAAATTATTATTCACTAAAATTTGATAACACAAAAATTTTATTTAGTTTAATGTTCACAGTCCATGTTGAATTATTGCAATTTTTAAATTGCTGGCAAATAGCTGAAGATCCTACATTTCAGTGAGAAATTAAACTGATTGTCGATATATAAATATATAAGAACGCTGATTCTATTTATATGTTCAGTCGTTTGCTCACTCTGAACATGTAATCATTCAGAAGCCAACCACTTTAAAAATGTTGGAGTGACAAAACATTGCTTTGAATCCTGACATTGAATATCTAATTCTGATCACCACAAGAGTTATGTTCTTTCTTGATAAAATAAAATGTACATACTTTATTTCTGTGTTAGAAAATCCTGACAGGAGTTTATATTTTAGTTCCATAAATATATAATCAACAGAATTGATTGAAGAGATTCTAGTTCAGTTGAATGATTATCGTTCACATCTTATTTTTGCCCAATTCATGAAATATAGCAAACATCCCACTATTGTTCGGGTCAGTAAACTCACCACCTTGCAATGAGCTATGCTGAAAATTGCTTCCAATAGATCTGAAATCATTTACACTGTTATTGGACCTCACAGCTGCCTGAGATACACAGAGACTCAGTAGCCTGTTCCAAAATCTGTACATTGAGTTTCTAACCTGGTTCGGGGCAGTCAGCCAAACATTACTTCAAAACAAATAATTTGGAATCCACCTTGGGCAGAGGGAGAACCCGTCAATGGACTATCACTGGTCTCAGTGTAGGTACAAATGTTGTCCAGGTTAAATACTAATGGCTGACCAGCAATCAAGTTTTAAAATTCATCTTCAGTCAGAGCCTGGCCCAGAGAGCAGACGTGTTGACATGGAGAGCCAGAATCGCACCATACAAATTACCTTTGGTGATTAAATCTGACCTGCCTCCAAGATTCCATACACCTGCACCCCGGGTGAAGACGTTAACAAGTTGATAATCTATTGCAGTGCCTTGTGCCTCACAAAGAAACCTCTAAATCCATATCCAATACATGTCACCTTCACATTCTCCAGTATCAAAATAAATGTGAACATCTCTGTGAATGGTCAGAGATTACTACATGGATCACACAGTAGAATGGATGTGAAGTAACCAGCAGCAAACAGCAATCCAAAAATCACATTAATAACTGAACTTGGCGGATTTTGTCTGGTCTAAGTAACCACACATATTATACTGGCTTTCAGGTGACTGTAACAATGCACACCATAACTGGAGGTATTGGCCTTACACTCCTCCAAAGCTTCCTGATCTCACACACATCACTGCCTCACACATTCAACAATTGATGACAATCCACAAGCTGGGTGAAACTGGAAACACAGAACAGTGCAGAACAATGCAGCACTGTACAGACCCTTCGGTCTTTGACGTTCTGTCGACCTTTGATCCTACTCTAAGATCAAACTAACCTACATTATACTATCATTCATGTGCCTATCCATTTATATATCCCGAATGTAGTTGACATTACTACAACAGCTGGCTGTTCATTGTACACACCCACCCCTCTGACATCACCCCTAAACCTTCCTTCAATTACCTTAAAACCATACCCCGTCGAGAGTCATTTCCACCCTGGCAGAAAGTAAATGGCTATACACTCTATCTATGTGTCTCATCATCTTGAACACCCCTGTCAAGTCACTTTCCTTTCTTCTTCGTTCCAAAGAGGAAAACACCCTTGCTCCCTCAAATTTGCTTTGTAAGACATGCCCTCCAGTCCAGGCAGCATCTTGATAAATCTCCTCAGTACCCTCACCAAAGCTTCCACATCTTTCCTAGAATGAGGCAACCAGAGCTGATCACAATATTCTAAGTGTGGTCTCACCAGGGCTCCATAGAGTAGCAGCATAACCTCACAGCTGTTAACCTCAATCCCTCGGCTAATGAACACATCAAACACATCCTTAACAACCTTATAAACCTGGGTAGCAACTTTGTGGGAGCTATGTCATAAACCATATGACCCCCCTGTTCCTCCACAATGTGAGAATCCTGCCTTTAACCCTACATTCTGCATTCAACTTCAACCATCCAAAATGAATCGTATCCCACTTTCCATATTGAACACCATCTGCCACTTCGCAGCTGGGTACTGCATCCTGTCAATGTTCCTGTTGCAAACTACAACAGCCCTCCACACTATCCACAATTCCACTAACCTGTGTTACATCATCAAACTTACTAACCTACCCTTCCACTTCGTCATCCAAGTCATTTATCAAAATCACAAACAGCAGAGGTCCCAGAACCGCTCCTTACGGAACACCACTGCTCACCTAGTTCCACATTGAATACTTCCCATTTACCAACACCCTCTGTAATCTATGGGTTAGCCAATTCTGTATCCAGACAGATAGGTCTCCCTGTATACCATGCCTCCTTACATTCTGAATGAAACTATCACGGGGAAGTTTATCAAACACCTTGTTAAAATCCATGCACTCCGCATTCACTGCTCTACCTTCTTCAGTGTGTTTCATCCCATCCTCAAATAATCCAATAAGAGTTGTGAGGTATGATCTGCCCCTCATAAATCCATGCTGAATATTTCTAATCAAACCTTGTTTTTCCAGAATCCTCTCCAATAGTTTGCCCAATGCTGATAAAAGACTGACTGGTCTGTCATTCTCAGGAAAATCCCTGTTTCTTTGCCTGAACAAGGGATTACATTTGCAACCCTCCAATCAACCAATGGAGAGTGAAGGCGCAAAGGCACAGAAATCTCTTCCCGCTCTTCCTTTAGTAACCTATAGTGTTTCCCGTCTGGCTGAGGGATTTATCTATCCTTATGTTTGTACTTCAAACAGTCTGTGTTTCACCTCAACTTTTTACTCCCTGTCCAACCAAATGATTGGCTGTTTTCCATTTCAGGGCTCTGTACAGTGCTGCCTTCCTGAGCAAGTATGGTTCCCAATATCCTGTGTATTATGGAATGGAAAACATGGGAAGCTTTGACTCTGCTGCTCCTCAGATGCAGCCTGACTGGCTGTGCTTTTCCAGTGCCACAATTTTCGACTCTGATCACCAGGATCTGCAGTCCTCACTTTCTCTATTACTGAGTGCTGTCCCCTCTGCACACTGAGCAGGGAACTAATCAGCAGAAACTCATTGTATCTGGAGCTGACTGTTCAGTTCTGGAAAGTTGCATTTGGTGAACACATTTACTAAAAAGGAATTTCAAATTCAACAAATATTCATTCAGTCCCAGACTTACAGTTTTGGTTCATGAATTGGACAGGTTGATAACGAACAATGAATGACTGAAGAACTCCGAGTTACAGAGTATTCCAGGTGATATATTCCAGGTTGGATGTGCTTTACCTTGATGCTGGTAATATTATCAGACTGTCAGATATGATCAGGAAACGAGGTGACATGTGGAAGTGTGACATTTTTGCCATTACAGAGTTGTGTTTAAGGGAGGTCGGGGCTAACAACTCAATATTCTGTGGTACCAGAAAAAGAGTCAGGACAGAAGAGAGGGTAAAAGAGGAGGTGATGTTGCCTTATTAATTATGGAGTTAGTTACTGGCGTAAGAAGGGACAATATCTTGACAGGATCTTCTAAAGAGGCTTGGTGGTTAGAGCTCAGGATCAAAACCATGACAGAAACACTGCTAGGGCTATATTATAGACCACCAGATAAAGGAAAGTACGGGTGCAAGTATATAACCAAGTTATTGAGGTGTGTAAAACAATAATAGGATAGTTATATTCAAGCATTTCAATTCCAAACATTCATTCGGTCAGTGATAATTTTTTGAGAGGGGCAGGTGTCTTGAAATTTATTCCAGAGAGCTTCTTATATCAACACAGAGCAGATACAACAATGGGCAGTGCAGTGCTGGGCCTCACTGTGGCGAACGAAGCCAGTCAGCTGTACCAGGCAGAAGTGGGAGAGCATTATAGGATCAGTGACCGTGATATCACACATTTTGACTTTGCGAAGGAAAAGACTCCAAAATGTTAGAAAAATAAGACCTTTTTACATTGGGGAGACAGATTTTATGGAAAACAATGACAGGATCTGGCCAAAGTGCAGTTGCTTCTGGGTGAAACTGTAGCAGAACAAGGTGGGGCGGGGGTTGGGGGAATCATTTGTTTAAAATTGAATTGATGGCACTGTCGGCCCAGCATGTTACACCGAAGATAAAATTTAGGAACACAAGCCCAGTGAACCTCAGCTGTCGACACAAATTCCGAACAGGATGAAAAGGGAAAGAGAAGCTTAAATCTGGTACCAAGTGAGCAGGTCAATGAAAGTCCGAAAAGAATATAGCACGTGGAGGGCTAAACTTAAAATATCAGTGGAAGAGCAGAAGGAGGGGTGATAATACTTTAGCGGGTAAGATTAGCAAGAATCCACAATCTTTTTTTTTTGCTTTATTAAGGGGAAGAGGATAACACGGGAAAGAATGGGAGTATTAGAGACTAATACTCTAATCACTCTGTTCACAGAGTCAGAGAATATGTTAAACACACCCTACAAATCGGTCTTCAGTTTGGTGAAGCAGTTCCTGGATTCAGGGAGAGTGACCGTTTGACCCTTGAGCAAATTGACACAGGAGCTGAGGAAGAATTGGAATTTTATGCAAGATGGAGTGGGTAAATCACCAGATTAAAGATCACTAAGTCTCACATCAGTGAGAGGGAAACAATTGTGGAAAATTTGGAGGACTGTTGAGGCTGGATCATTAAATATCTTCAAGGCTGAGACAGACAGATTTGTATACAAGCGTTACGGAGAAATCACAGGAAAGTGGAATGGGGGGATTAACAAAATAAATATAACCTAATCAAAGGAAAAGCAGACCCAGTGAGTGGATAGACATATTGTTGCCCCTACGTCTAATGGTGTTCTTTTCCAATAACCTTGTATTCACAAGAACATCAACCTCTCTCACTATGGAGTGAGACACAGTTTGGAATGCAATCGAGGGATTCAAGGAATTCATAAACGCAATACAAATGGACAGAAAGTATGAGAGGACTGCAATAACCCGGATTGCCTGTTAGGGTGAGGATTTGCATCAACACAATCACCACTACCAGAAGAAAGACCTCAGCAAGACACCCACCAAGGCCAGGAGCAGACCAGCACTGGGGAGCAGGTAGTCTGGGGCCAGGTGTCAAGGAGTGCTGAAGGCCTAAACACTACATCACTGTCCTGTCGGCTTCCTTCCCTGACCAAAATGAAATTTGGAGGGGTAGACAGACATGCCGTTGGTAGCAGAGTAAGCAGGAGGGCTTTCACACAAGAGGCTTCGGACAGCTCAGCTCAGCAAAATGCACAGGTAAACTCAAATAAAGTCCTTTTAACTTTATTGTTACAGCAGTCGAGATGGCATTTAGGGCAGTTGCATGCTCCATCTTGTGAGATGTGGTAGCTCCCGGAGAATTGCACCGTCTCTGATGGCTATACGTGTGGGCACTGCACCCAGTTTCAGCTCCTGGGAGACCGTGATAGCGAGCGACGCTGGGCGGCAAGGTGGATCATGGGTGAGCACAGCTACCTCAGAACACCAGTGACCAGGGTTCAAATCCTGCCTCGGGCAACTGTCTGTGTGGAGTTTGCACATTCTACCCGTGTCTGCATTGGTTTCCTCTGGGTGCTGCGGTTTCCTCCCACAGTCCAAAGATGTGCAGGTTAGATGAATTGGTCATGCTTAATTACCCGTAGTGTTGCGTGTAGGGGAGTGGGTCTGGGTGGGCTGCTCTTCAATGGGTCGGTGCGAACTTGTCGGCCAAAGGGCCTGTTTACACACTGTAGGTAATCTAATCTAGGATGCACTCAGGGTCATCCGAGATACTGACAAACTCATAGACACGCCCCAGTTATCAAGAGCAAAACTAATGTAGTTTACAAAATACCATGCAAGGACTGCACAAAACACTATATAGGACAAACAGGAAGACAGCTAACAATCCGCATACATGAACATCAAATGGCCGACACGACCAGCTATCCCTAGTAGCCACACACGCAGACAACAAGCAACATGAATTCGACTGGGAAAACACTACTATCATAGGGCAAGCCAGACAGAGAACAGCCAGGGAATTCCTAGAGGCATGGCATTCATCCACAAACTCCATCAACAAACACATCGACCTGGACCCGATATACCAACCACTATTGCGGACAGTTGAAACTGACACCCGGAAGCGGCTAGGACAGACCACTATAAATGCCTGAAGAAACATCAAAGAAGCGCTTCGCAGGAGGCTCCAGAGCACTGAAAATGTCGCCTAGCCAGGGGACGAAACGTTTGCAACAAAAACTTCCAGCTCGGCGAACAGAACCGCAACAATGACTATTACATTTTAAAACAGACAAAAACTTTATTCATAAAATTGCACAATGAAACACAAAGAACAGAATAAAGAATCACGACAGAATTCAACCAATTCAACTAGACTTAATTATGCTGTTCCGAGCATACACAACTGTCCCAATAATCAAACTCCCAATTAAAACCAGTACAAACGGAACATATACTTCCAGGTTGAAATTGAAGGTCAGAAAAGAGAGAGAGTTTCCACACCGCTCCCAGACGAACTTCCGAGTTCAAAACTCAACTGAAAACTGCTCAGCCCAATTCAGCTCAGCTAATTCAGCTAAAATAGCTCACCACTCTCCGTTCATCATACTGGTCACTTATAAAGCATGACCACTTTGGATTTAAGTCTCGTCTGTTTCCATATAAACAAAAGGCCTCTAAAAATCCTTTTCATTTCTGTACCAAACCAGACTGATAGGAGCTTGGCCCCGTTTTATTGTCCCTGCGAAAAGAAAAACAAGGATAGAGTCTCCTTGAGCCAAGGAACAGCTTTTTGACAAATCAGGGACTTGCTTTGTGACATGTCTCCCCCACCCAAAAAAAGAACCATCAATACTAAAATACGGCTGCATTTTTAACTCTTCAAACCCAGTTAGTAGTCTCAAAACAGACAGATACACTATGCTAACTGTAATCATTTAAACGTGCACAAACCCTTTCAAATTCAGGTCACCCTCCACCCACCAGCGAACACCTCCGTATTTCATTCGAGTCTCAATAACTCATCAGCTTTCACACTTTCGCGACCTTCCACATGCACAATTGTAAGATTGAATGGCTGCAACAAGAAGCTCCATCTAAACAATCTGACATTTTTGTCCTTAGTTTTTCCCACAAAAATGTTGCAATCAGCGTATACGATTGTCTCAGATGCATTGCTGGTAATATAAACACAGTTATGGTGTAATGCCAACACTAACTTTAAAGTCTTTTCCTCCACAGTTGAACATTTCTGTTGATGAACGTTCGACTTCCCAGAATAATACCCGATGGGTCTTTCTATTCCCTCATCATCCTCCTGCAGGAACACCGGACCAATACCCACATCACTGGCATTGATAGCCACCGTGAAAGGCTTCGTGTAATCTAGTGTAGCTCATTCTGGGAGCAGTGTTAACACAGTCTTTAGGCTGTAAAATGCCTTTTGACAGTCCTCTGTCCACTGAGAGTTCTTGCCCTTGACAATTTGGTGAGTGGAGCCGTGGCACTGCTTAAAGTTTGGCACAAACTTTCGGTAAAATCCAGTCAATCCCATGAACCGTAGTACTGCATATTTCTTTTTGTCGACGGTGTGAAACATTCCCCAACTACTTTCGTTTTCGTATCTCATGGGGCCATTTGTCCATGTCCAATAACGTGACCCAGGGACATGACTTGGGCTTTCTCAAATTCATTTGTAGCTAAGTTTACCACCAAGCCTGCCTTCTGATGTTGATCACACAAGTCCGATAAATGCTGTAAATGTTCCTTCCGTGAGTGACGAAAAACCATCTGATCATCAACGTAGACCACACAGTTGGGTAATCAGGTAATGACCTTATTATCAGTCTCTGAAACGTGGCTGGGTCGTTTTTCATACAAAATGCCACAATTTGGACTGATATAGTCCATTTGGCGTTATGAAAGCCGAAATTGCCTTTGCTTTTTCTGACAGAGGTCCGTGCCAGTAGCCTCTGAGCAAATCCAACTTAGAAATGTAAGTAGCTTCTCCCACTTTTTCGACAGCGTTCTCCAAACATGGAATTGGATTTGCATCAGTCTTTGTAACGGCATTGACTTTGTGATAGTCCACACATGACCGTTGGGTACCATCTGGCTTTGGTACCATGACTATATTTGAACTCCAGTCACTGTAACTCACTTCGATTATGACATATTGGAGTGTGCGCTCTATCTCCTTCTGAACCTGTGCCAATTTTGGAGAGTCATGCCCAAAAGGATGTTGCTTAATCAGAACAGCATCTCCTGTATCTACATCATGCACAATTATGTTCGTACTTCCCAGTTTATTGCCTCATATCTCTCCACAAGACAGTAAAAACTCTTTCAGGTCACTTTTCTTTTGTTGTGTAAGGTAACTCAATAATTTATCCCAATTTTTGACAACTTCCTCATTCTCCAATTTAATTTGAGGAATGTCCAATTCAGAATCCTCTGAATTTGGTTCTTCCTTCTGTGCTATAATCATTAATACCTTCTCCTCTTGCCTTCCTTCCCTATCAAAATACCTTTTGAGCGTATTCACATGACACACTCCGTGAGATCTCACCCTGTCTGGAGTCTATATCAAATAGTTCACCTCATTCAATTTCTTCCCAATTTGATAAGGTACGCCAAATCTTGCTTTTCAAGCTCAACTGTTACTGGAAGTAACACCAATACTTTACTCCCAATTGCAAAATTGCCAATTTATGATTTCTGATCCACTTCCTGTTTCTTTGTATGGTGCAATACTTTTAAATGCTGTCTACCCAATTTTCCAGCTCTATCTAATCGTTCCCTAAAATTTGACACATCATCCAAATTGATGGTCTCTGAATTCTGACTTATTAATTTCTCCTTAACCAATGTTAATGGTCCTTTTACTTTATGCCCACAAATTAATTTAAACAGACTGAATTTGGTGGATTCATTCTGTGCATCTGTGATCACAAATAGTTCAAAAGGAATTTCCTTATCGCAATCATCTGGATAATCCTGACCATAAAACCTCAACATGGTCTTCTGTGTTTGATGCCATCTCTCTCATGCTCCCTGTGATTCCAAATAGTACGCAGTAAATTTGAATTGCTTTATTCCCAAGTTATCCATCATCTCCTTGAATAGTTCGGATGTGAGGTTTGATCTGTCTGGATCTCTGTTGGTATTCCGTACCAAGTAATAAATAAGCATTTTTCTACTACTCTTTTAGCTGTGATGCTGCATAATGGGTCTGCCCCTGGAAATCTAGTCGACGCTATCATTATTGTTAATAAATACATATTTCCACTTTTTATTTGAGGTAGGGGCCTACACAATCTATTAAGACTCTTGCTAAAGGTTCCTCAAATGTTGGAATAAGTATTAAAGTTGCAGGTTTATTACTGTCTGTGTGACATGTTTGAGACGTCTGGCAAAATTCAACTACATCTTTGTGTGGTCCCAACCAGTGAAAGTATCTTTGTGTTCCAGCCTGTAATGTCCTAACCCCGAAACGATCTCCAAGTGGTAGCTCATGTGCAACTCACAGCGCCTCCTTTCTATACCCAACAGGCAAAACAATGTGCAGAATTTCTGTCCACGCCTGATCTGCTTCAATATGCGCTGATCTCCATATCCACATTAAGACATCATTTGTTAAGTAATAACACACAGGAATGCATTCATTCTCTTTCTTGCTGAATGTTTTTGAAATAAATTTTGTAATTCCTCATCTTTCTGCTGTAATTCAATCATCTTAGCAGAGCTAAAATACTTTCATGTTTTCATACTTGCTCCTTCTGTTCCACGTATCTGGTCAAAAAGAAACTTTTGGATAACTCTATGTCAGCTTCCTTATCTGTGCCTTTATCCCGCTTCAACCAGTGCACTTGTGATCTTCTGATGATGTAATCAGGGAAAATTCCTCGATAAACATTCTCCAGGTCTTCAGTTGCCTGCATCTCCACTGGCGTTTCAACTAGAGTAGGCAGCATGCCTACCAGTGAATCAGCTATATTATTTGCAAGGACAATTTCTATTCCTGGAGCTGAGAGTTAGGGGTCCAGTACACTTACCACACATTCTCCAATCTTCTCTGGACTCCATCGCCTCACTTTCCATAACTGAGCACTTTTTGCCTCACTATGAATTCCTGTTCCCAGCACATTTTCTGGTAATGGTCTCTCAAGGGTTCATAAAGCCTCACCCCTCAGCCTTACAGACTGAAAATATCCTGTGTCAATTAATATTGGAACCTCCTTACCAATTACTCCTGCCCTATGTGAATAAACTTTACCCTCACATGTAGATTGTTTTACGCAGATTTCGCATGTCCACTGATCATCTTGTACACTCTGAGGCAGTTGCCTAACTCCCCCTATGTTTTTTTGTTACTAGTTCAACGTAACTTCCAGGCTTGTCTTGTTATCCTACTGTTTGCAACCAAGAAGGATTGGTTTGTGACAGAGAAGACAGGCTAGTGTTCTCTATGGAGGTCAGAGGCTGGTGGGAATAGCTAATAGTGTCAGAGTGTGGCTGATGACAGATTTGTGAACATGACGTTCAATGCAGGGTCACACACCAACTGTACATCCAGACGGTGAGAGTTCATTCAGAACCTGGAACTCTCTCTCAATCAACATGGGGGCTCCATATAACTCTGTAAACTATCATAGAGTCATAGAATCCTATAGCATGGAGACAGGCCATTAGCACATACTGGTTCATGCTGATCAAAATGTCCATCCATGCTAACCCCATTACCCTGCGCTTGGTCCATATCCTTCTAAACCTTTCCTATCTATAAATTTGCCCAAATGTGAAGACACATATCATGGAAAACATGTTATATCTAATGCTATACGTGTTTTGTTTTGAAAATAATGAGTGTTGATTGATAACACTCCAGTGTTAATGCTATCACGTTTCATTCATTTTGGAGCATTACAGATTAAACACTCATTTCCTTCACACTCTCCTCATGGTATCATCACTGCAGGGACTTGTCTGGTGAAACTCCATGACACCGTCTCTCTATAGCAAGGAGATCATTGATTATAAATGAAAGAAAATACTGTCTCAAGTACACTTCACAACTGCAGGACGGTGTCTTCACTCTTATACTTTAATCATTTAGTAATGAACGATACTACTCATTATTGCGATGATTACTTGCTGAGTTATAGAGTCATAGAGATGCACAACATGGAAACAGATCCTTCGGACCGACCCGTCCATGCCATACAGATGTCCCAATCAAATCTAGTCCCACCTGCCAGTACCCGACTGCTCTGTAGGGATTCTGTTAGTGCCTCATGATCAAGGACATCCAGCTCCTTTTCACCAAGAGCACTTCCCATCAGCTCGCCTTCTCATAAATACAAAATGAGAAGGATTGCATTTTTTGTCAATCTTTATTTGACTTATGAAGCAAAGTCACACCAACAACAACATCACTGTTGCCATTGGAGTTGATTGGAGATACTGAGGTGGCGATGATCCAGCTGCATTATCTCTGAGTATGAATCCAGGGAATCAGGTAATGACCCAGACACCGGATCCGAATCCCACAACGGCAAATGTTGGAAATTGAATTCCATAAAATATCAGCAATTAAGAATCAAATGAAACAATTAAACCATTGTCGATTGTCCTACCTGGCACCCTCATGCACTTCAGGAACGGAAATCTATCTTCTTCATCGCTGACATGTAACTCCAGACCCACAGCAATGTGGTTAACTCTCAGTTGCAGTTTGAAATCGCCAAACCAGCCACTCAGTTATATCAGTCACTTCAAAGCCTCAAAGAAATGAAACCGCATGGACCTCATACACTGACTACTTGCAGCCCACAGACTGCAGTGGGTCAGGAAGGCAGTTCACCAACACCTTCTCAAGGACAATGAAGAAAGGGAATTAAATACTGGCCCAGCATCCCATTAATGAATAAAAAAAGATGATCCCACTCAGGGAAGAGAGACAAACAGACATAACATCTTTAAACAGGGACTTTGACATATACCTTACATGGACATTATTATCAGTAATATGGGAACAGGAGAAACATAAGTAAGGTTAAATTTCATTTTTTATTTCCATCCCAGCTGATCATCAACAATCTCTTTGCTTCTTTCTCTCTATCTCTCTCTTTCTCCATCTATTCAACTCAGTCCTTCATAACAGATGTCGGTGTCACCAACATCGATCACACTATTTCCCAACTGTGTTCAGTTCTGATGTATGGTCATTAGAATCGAATTGCCAATTCTATTTTTCTCTCGACCTGAGGGGGCTGGCAAATATGCTCAGTTTGTCTGGCACTTTCTCGTTCTTTATTGTTTCTGATCTGTTGCATCATTCTTTGCTTTATTTAACCTTTAATTTTGTTTTTACTTGGAATGTCTGCATCACTGACAGGGGCAGCATTTTTTGACCTAACCAAATGTCATTTACTGTGAGGTCATTCTTTCAGGCAGTACAGAACCAAGCACATTGCTGTGGGACTCACATAAATCTTAAGCCAGACCAGATAATAATGCAAGTTCTATTTACCAAAGGACATCAGTGAAATAGATAAATGTATGGACAAAATGCTGGAAATGCGATGATTTTTATTTCCAATTCCTGTCTTGTGTATTTACTTTCTGACAACGTCTGTGGTAGGATGTGGAATAGTATCTTTCTGTGTAATAGCCTGTGCATCTGAATTACATTTCTTCCGACATTACTGCGCTGAGAGAGTGTTTCTGTCATTAAGTTATTTTAGAGACAAGAACAAAGTTATGATCGAAATATTTGCAACTGAAAGAGTGCTTAAAGGAGAGGTGTAACCATAACGTCTGAATTTTACCAAAGCATAGATAATGGTTTATTAAGCGTCAGCATTGAAGCCAAGATGGTGACTGGGCATATAATCGAGCTGGTAGTGGATAGGTTTTGTGATGGACAGAATACAGAGACATTAATTAATTTTATCTATTTTAATTCGGTATTGTGAACAGTCTCGTTCTCAGATGTTTGTGAGGGCGGGGGTGTAGGCGGTTCTGAAAATTGTGGGTCATCAATGGAATTTGCATTTGAAACTGAAGACAATAGTTTCCGTTTTTGTCAAATATAGATAACAGAAATAGTAACGAAGTTCTCCATGTTTGAAGAGATTAATAAATGGATAGAGATGAAGAAACTTACCAGGAACACCAACAATAGCGAGGACAGGATAGTAATCCGCCTGGATAATCAGCAGTGCACCATATATCCGATATGGAAACGAAGACCAGGAAAACAAGAAAAGACCCCAGGATAAACTCCTGTCCATTGTTGCAGCATTCCAGTCGAATGTTCTCAGATTCTGTTTCATGAATGGATCATTCCAAACTATTCTCAGATGTTTAAATCTCCTTTTTCTGTCTCTGCAGCTGCTGATCCCTTTGAGCGCTGGAGTTAATGCATCTGCTGCTACAATGGCGAAAATCTTTGCAAGAGACCCCTTACTAATAGGAGGTGGAAAACATCCAGTGACATAGCTAGGATCCATGGAGACTAGCATCACTCACAGTCACTGAACAAACAGCTCCATTTAACCCCTTTCAGTATGATCCTTTCAGTTCACCAAAACTACTGGACTGGATTGAATGTTGGCACCGTTGGCTATTGATCACATTTCCCATCACCCATTGCTCTCGTAAAGTTAGTAGTGAGGGAGAATGATGCATGTTTTCTTATTGCAGGCTAGATGATTCTGCTGTGTTGTCCATTTGCAATATTGTAACCAGATGAACTCGTACCACCACCCTCAAAAACCACAATCTACATGCTGTTACCGTGCAGATCTCTTCTAGACTGGAACAGCACCAGCCAATATAATTACAGTGGATATATTTGCACTCCAATACATAGGAAATGTGAATTTGCCCGGGCATTTCTTTAATTGGTCTAATAAGGCAATTTTGTATCTTCAACATTCAATGTGCTTCAGCACTTTTTAAAATATAAACTCACAAACACCTTAACACACTTTATTCAGCACAAGTTTCTTTCCATTCTCCTCATGGTAATATCATGCCAGGGTTTAGTCTGGTGAAACCCCTTTGCTGATTAAACCTGTACACAATACATCTAACAGTCTCTCAACAAAACACTATCATTGGGAAAGATACATTTACTCTGGTACTTTAATCATTTTGCATGACCAGCCACATATCATTTACTTCCTGCTGTGTAAAAAATCTATTTGTGACTTATGACCAAGCACATCCAGGTCTGTTTCAACAACAGCATTTCCCAACCTCTCACTATTTAATGAACATAAACGTGAATGATGATATTTGTTGTTCATATCTGAAATATCTTGCGAAGAGCTATTGGCCAAACACTGATCCTTCTGATACCCCAAAGCCTTCAATCCAGATAATTATACTACTCTCTCCATTCCCTCGATTATCCAACTTTTAATACATTCGGTGTATTCCACCCCTACCTACCCATGGACTCTAACATTCTTTACTCACCTCTATTCAACCATGTCAACCATCTTTTGAAAATTGAAATACTTCATTTCCACTGGTTCTCAATTGTCGATGTCACAACGGACAACCTCCACAATATCCAGCAGGTTTATCAAAGAACAAGTTCACTTCCCCTTCCTGAATCTAGATTGATTCTTCCGAATCATGACATTATTTTCCATGTGCCTAGTTGTCACATTCCTTACAAAAGGTTCCAATGTTTTTCTTACAGCTTACATCAAGCTAACCACTGTTTAGTTTGTTGTTTGCTCTCTCCGTCCTGTTTTAAATATTTAGGTTTACAATCGCTGCTTTCCAGTCTGGAGGATCATTTCCAGGATCTAACCAGCTTTGAAGAATAATCAGTAATTCTTTCACTAGCTCTACTGCCACCTCCTCAATACTCTGGGATGTAGCCCATCAAATGCAGCAATATACCAACCTTAAATTCAGTGAGGTTTTGAAATACATACCTTTTATTAATTCTAATTTCCTGCTGATCCCCATTTTCACCAGTCGCTCTGTTCCCCTGTATTTCTGGAAGTTTCTTTCTATATCTTCCTCAGGGAGATGGACACAATATATTGCTCTCAGCGGACAGATGGGTTCTGTCAGCCAGTGAATATATCGGTGGACTGCACTCCAGTGATGATGGATATGTTATTCACTCCTGCCTGGAAAGTTCCAGAATTAATCCAGTTTAATTCATGGTGAACATCAGCACAGTCCTGTCACTGGTGTGAGGCTACACAGTATACTGAAGGAGGGGACACAGCTCAGTGACCACCTCAATTTTGGTTTCATACCTGACACCTGGTCCAACTTAGAGAAATGTCCCAGGAAATCCAAGGAAAGATAATGCACTGTCCTGCACCTCCCTATTTATAGAGATTCCCTTCTGTGGAGCCTCATCTCCATTTGTTTACCATGGACCCAGACACTCTGTAAATGCAGTGTATAGAGTGGGGTCACCAGACCCAGCAGCTGACAATACAAACCCAAGATAAGCATCCACAGAAACTCTATTGATTTTCTAATGTCAGGAACAAGTTAATTCCCCACACGGAACGTGCACGCGCTCAGTGTTGAAAATTATTTCCACTCCTGAGTTTCTCTTCCTGGTTGAGAAAGCCGTTGCATCTCTGCACACTCCCACAGTAACAGTTTCTCTCTCCAAAGAATCAGTTGACAATGTAACAATACCTTCCTCTACATCTCAGCAACTATAAGGGCAACACTAGTATTGCTAATGGATTTGATCATCACACTCAGAGAAGAGAACCTAACTCACTTTATCCCTGATGAAGGGCTTATGCCCGAAACGTCGAATTTCCTGTTCCTTGGATGCTGCCTGACCTGCTGCGCTTTAACCAGCAACACATTTTCAGCTCTGATCTCCAGCATCTGCAGACCTCACTTTTTACTCAAATCTAAATGAATGCAATATTCAGGAATATGGGAAAACGGGGAAATGTGAGAATAATTGCCATTTTGTTTTCCTTTCAATTCATCATCAGCAATCCCTTTGCTCACTTTTTATTTCTTTTCCTCTCTTTTTTCTGGCCATTTTTCCATCCATTCAATTTCAACCTGGCCCCCACCTCTCTCTCCAACCTAACCATCCATGATACAAGGATAAATAATATTATTTCCCAGTTTGCTTTCAGTTGTGAAACAGGGTAACTAGACTCAAACCGTTATCTGCATTTCTCCTGACAGAGGCTGCCATACCTGCTGAGATTCTCCAACACTTTCAGACGCTGGAGAATTTTATTTTCGATCTCTAGCACCCACCGTTCCTTGGTTTATTTCACCTTTCATGCTGTTGTTTCTCAGAGTGCCAGCATTACGGGCAAGGGCAGCATTTGTTGTCCATCAGTAATTGTCTGTGACTAGGCTGCCATTTGTCAAGACAAAATGGAGCCAACAATGTTGTTGTGGGTCTGAAGTCACACTGAGTTCAGACTGGGTAATAATGTTAAGATTAGACTTACTGTGTGGAAACAGGCCCTTCGGCCCAACAAGTCCACACCGACCCGCTGAAGCGCAAATCCACCCATACCCCTACATTTACCCCTACCTAACACTACGGGCAATTTAGCATGGCCAATTCACCTAACCCGCACATCTTTGGTCTGTGGGAGGAAACCGGAGCACCCGGAGGAAACCCGTGCAGACACGGGGAGAACGTGCAAACTCCGCACAGTCAGTCACCTGAGTCAGGAATTGAACCCAGGTCTCAGGCACTGTGAGGCAGCAGTGCTAACCACTGTGCCACCGTGTTAAGTTTCTTTAGCAAAGACTATTAGGGAAATAATGAAAATAAATCTTAACGGTTTCTGGTTTCCATGAGTGAAATTAGGTTTCATTCCAATTTCATTCGAATTTAAGCTCTGTCATTGGCTGTGGTAGGATTTTAAACACTGCCTTGGAGTCACAGCCCGTGCCTCTGAATTACCATCTAGTTACATGATCACTCTGATACAGAGTCCTTATTGCCTAGCCCGTATTCCTTAGTTCCTGCCAGAGAGATATGTCCGGGATATCAGTTTAACTACCAACAATCAAAAGGACTTTGGGGAAAAAGCGAAAGGGAGATTGAGAGACAATTTCATGTAATATCACAGGTTTCAGAATGCTGAAATGAAGACATTTCGACAGCATCCTGCAACATGAGCCAGTATTCATAGGAATGATAGGTGAAGGGGATATTGGCGTCAATAAAGATGAGGGGGAGTTTTAGATGAACATTTGTTCTGCAACTTTGGAACTGGGTGTGGGTTCATCAGAGTCTTCGACTCATTGGGCGGTATCTAACAATAGTTTGTCTCAGTGACATTTTTATTAAGTGTGACAGAGGGATTGTCTGTACCAGACTGAACTAGTTTCATGGTGCTATATTATCGAATTCACCACATTAACTACCCACTCAATCTCTTAGTGTTCCTCGCATTCAATGCCACCCCAACTCTCCAACCCAGCATGGCTGGAGGGACTCACCCTCGCACTGATACCTCTGGCTATTCTCTACTCACTGACACTTGTGCCATCTTTCCAAGGCCATTGGGCACACTGTTGTACTTCCTCAGTTTGGAGCCACCCTGCACAGGTGACCCCGAGCATGGCAGATAAGGGGAACTAACACCACACGATTTTGCAACAGGTGTACAGAGGTCCTAAGTGAATGGGCTAGTATGCGGTGTCCATTCTCTTCCCAGAGGAGGCCTGAGCATGGTCTGAGCTCACCACTCAGCTCAGTGCAATACCTGCGGTCTCTCTCTCTCTCCTTCACACACACACGCACACACTTTGAATATGAATTCCAGGTAGTGTTCCAAAGAATTCCCATTTTCAGATACAGGAACTTTCAGCCATTCAACCTCCTGGGTTCCTGAAAAAATAAGCACTTATTTTATATCCAGTCACAGTTAGTAATTCTGGCTATTTCACTTTGTCTCACTTTATTGTATTAGCCAACCACAGCTTCTAAACACTTGGCCTGTTATGAAATACAATTTTGAGCAGAGAACGTTTTATCCTCAGCTGTTATCTTGACCGTTATCTGAATTGTACCATTTTCCTTGTTATGAAAGTTTATCTTGCCCTTTGCCTGTGCCTGTTTCTGTCTGTAACAGTTACACTGTCTCCCACTCAGTTGGCTGGACGGCTGGTTTGTGATGCAGAGGGAGGCCAGCAGCGCAGGTTCAATTCCCCCACACAGACAGAGTTTAACATGAAGGGGACGCTCTCTCAACAAAGGGCAATCTAGCATGGCCAAACCACTCGAAGCTGCACGTCTGTGTACTCTGGGAGCAAACTAGAGCATTAGGAGGAAATCCACACAGATATGTAAAGAATGTTCAAACTCACCTGAGGTTGGAATTGAACCCGGCTCCTTGGTGATGTGCAGCCTCAGTGCTAACCACATAACCATCATATTCCTCAGTTGGTTCTGTTAATTACTTGTAGCTGACTGAAGAAATCCAACTGACTTGTTCTGATAACTGAACCTGACCCAGTCTGAGACCTTTATCATCGATCATATCGCCAACCTGGTTACATGTAAAATTTGTGGTGAGCAGTGGAGGAGTGGGACTAGAAATGAAAACAGTGACACCCTCCAACCTCAGTCAGAACCGGAATGAGGAGAAATTCACGAAGTGGGGATTCATTCAAATGGGAATTCTCTCACCCAGAAGATTGGGAGGGCTGAATCTTCATATTATATCGAGGCTGACTATGTCTGATTTTCCATAGACACGTGAATCAGGGATCATTGTGAAATCAGAGAAAAGTGCAGTTGGGAACACAATGAGATGAACCATGACCTTATTGACTGGTGGAATAGTGTCAAAGTACCGAATGGCCCAGTTGTGTCTGTCAGCCCTATGTTCTGATGTTGCATTCAGTCCTTCGGTCCTGCTGTGCAGGAGCAGATTGAGGCCACTTCGATGGTTTGGTGTAGTTTGGCAAATGTATTAGAAAATCCAGGCTGGGTCAGGCAGTGACCCCCTTCCCCCAGTCCCTCTTTTCAGGCTTCTCCTCTCTGTAACTTCTGCTCCTGATGTAGGTCATGTTACAGGCCCAGGTTCACATTGAATACAGCCCCCATTCCCCACCCAAGGTCAACTCAGACAAATCCTCTGCTGTCTCTGAATGCAACATTGTACATCATGACTTCCAGGAAAATAATCAATTATTTTCCAAAAACATAAATAAGAACTTAAGTAATTGGAACCTGCGCTGTCATTCAAGAAGAACATGGCCGATCTACTCCACTGCTCAACTCCACTTTCCTGCTAACCCCTTGCATCCCTCAACTCGCTGAAATGTCACAAACCAATCCACCTGTCTGTAAATACAATCAGTGACCCAACCTTCACACTCTCGGGGTTAGGAAATTCCAGCCATTCACTACCTTCTGAAAGAAAACGTTTCTTTACATCTCAGTTTGAAATCGATATTCCTTATTCTGTATCTACATCCCTGACTTCGAGACTCTGCCCTGGTGTGGAATCACATTCTCAACACCGACCTTGTCAAGCCCCCTCTGCAACTTGTCTGTTTCAGTAATGACACCCTCATTCATTTAAACCACAATGAATAATGGCCTCAGCATTTTTGATGTATTCAATAGTTCAATCCTTTCATCCCAGGGACCAGACTAATGAACCAACATTTCCGCATCAACATGCTGACGTTACGTTTCATATACAGAAACACACCACTCCGTTGTACTGCTCCGTTTTTGGGAGTTCTCTCCATTTAATAACAGCCTGCCTTATGGTTGAAAGTGTCATCCTCAAATTCAAATGTATATTGCACTCAGCTCCCGCCGTCAGGAGCTGAGTGCAGCTGTTGTAAGCAGCTCTTGCCATCGGACTGATATCTGTGGTACTCCAGTAGATACTTTCTTTCATAAAGTTCGATGAGGCGTGACTCTCCGATTTCTAAGTGTTTACCAAGTGAATGCATTATCCACCATACTATGAGCTCCTGTCTTGCGTAAGAATTGCGTGTGGAAAATCTCTGGAAAGCCTCATGCCTACCAGTCCCCCTTTATCAAACCCACTTGTTACATTCTCATGGATTTCCAGAAAAACTTTGCATGATTTTACGGGCAAAATATAGTTCGCCTTTAACAAGACCATATTGACTCTGTGTGAAGCTTTTCTAAATGCTCTGCAGTCCCTTACTTCATAACAGACTCTCACAGATTCCCACCAATAATGGTTAGGCTAAGTGGTTCCTGCTTTCAGTCTCGTTTCTTGAAGACAGGCGCCACATTGGAGGATTTCCAGTTTCACTGGATCACTCCTTTAATCCAGAGAATTATGGAATATTTCACACAGTGCCACGAGCCACTCTGTGACCACTTCTTATAAAACCAGCTATGAATTGTTGATGACCTGTGTACCCTTGGTCTTATCTGTTTGAGAAATGCCTTGCTCCTTCTGTTAGAGACTTCCCTCCTATTACTATTTTGTTTATACCATTGCAATATTTACAGCACCTTCCCCTGTGAGGAACGATGTATAATACTGGTGTAAATTATCTGTCTGTTCCCTGTATCCAGTTCCCCAGTCACACCCTCCAAATGTCCTCAACATACTTTCCTGACTTACTTTATACCAAAGATCACACACACTTCTTTAACGCTTCTTGCATACATGGAAAAGCTCGTGCTGCTTGTTTTTATATTTCTTGCCAATTTGCTTACATCACATCTTTTCTTCACTTTTCTTCGCTTTCTATATTCATACAGTCATATCGCATACAAACACAATCTTTGATCCAGCTTGTCCATGACGGCCAGATTTCCCAAACTAAACTATTTCCATCAGCTTGCATTTGGCATATATGCCTCTAAACGGTTCGCATTTATATGTTTGTCCAAATGTCTTTTCAATGTTGGAGCTGTACCTGCATCTGCCAGTCTTCCTCTGGCAGCTCATTCCATAAACACATCACCCTCTGTGTGAAAAGAAGAAGTTCCCTCTTCCTCCCTTTTAAATCTTCCCTCTTCCAACATAAACCAATGGCTCAATGATTTAATTTTCCTATCCTGTGGAAAGATCTTGGCCTGTCACCCTGACCATGCATCCCCTAATTTTGTAAATTTCTATAATGTCATCCCTCAACCTCCTACTCTCCATCTGATACTAATTTCAAGAACAAGCATTGCAAGTTAAGCACTGAAAATTTGAAACAATGTTAAAAGTGACGGGTAAACAGCCCTCGGACCAAACTTCGTATTGTCATTTGCTTTCTTCTTTATGTTACAATACTAAGGCAGCATGAAAATCTTACTAGTGCCAATGAGCCGGCAAGCACCTGAATTCCTTTGTCTGATTCCTGTGATGATTTCTACAGTGAAAATGTATCTCAGGCCAGATCTATGTAATTCTACATGTTCAACATTCTCCCTCCTGGCCTCCATATGACTTTATGTGGTTGTGTTTTCTTTATCTTGCACTCAATAGAGAGAACCCCTATCCTCATTCTCATCTTCATTTAAACTCATTTTATATCATGTTCTCGTTCACCACAGCTAAAAGCCTGTTCATCTGTTGTCACATCCTCAGTTCCCTGTCATCTACACCCCACCTCTGGCAAGGAACTAAAATGCCCAGTTTCCAATCCTTTTTAGTTCTGAAGAAGCGTCCACTGGACCTGCTTAGTTTATTTTGCAATTTGTGTTTTTCAACATTATCCAAAGATGTGTGTCAAATCTGCTCAAAAGCCCTGTCCAGCACAAAGCGCTGTACATTGGGAAGTGAACAAAAACGCAAAGTGCACACGTTCGTTGGCTCTGAAACGACATAAGGCTGGCATCACTGACATGACAGAGGTCTTAATGATGGTCAGGGAGAAAAACAGAGGAAAAAACATTCACTTCAAACATAGAAGATGGTATTACTGGAAAGAAAATGATTCAGATTAATATGTTAAAGTAGCTGAGTAATGTAACAAATTGGAGGTGTGACATCAGGGAGGGACCCTCAGCAGAATGAGATTATGAAACTGGATGTGCTTGCACATCAGAAACCAGGTTAGGTCACTGAGTACAGGACTGATGAGTGAATGGGTCTCGGTGTGAACTGGGGGAAAGTCAGTATAATTGATTTGCAGATATTGCAGCTCACACTGGGTTATTATGTGATGCTGTAAATCACAGCAGCAGCCGCAGCAGAATTGCATTCAATCACAATCCATAACCTTTCCCCCAGGATAATCCACCACTCTACCATTACCATCAAGCCATGTGATGGTTCAGTGCGCGGTTTGGGTGAACATGCCAAAGTCAGAACCATGTGTACCTAAACCTGATGACAACCCATTAAACCTCCCGCACTTGACTGGTTACATTACAAACAGCAGAACTACCATGTAATGGAGAGGGGGAAATGATCCCAAGACAAACTATATAATAGAAACTCTGCAGTCAAGCCACATTCAGTCATCAATGTCGATGGACTATTAAACAATTTACAGGAGGAGAGGGCTCCACAAATATCCCTAGCCCTGCACATCAGTGTACAAGACAAGGTTGTAGTAATTGCACCATCCGGAGCCAGAAGTGTTGAGCGGATGATCCACCTCACCCTCGCCATGCTGCCGACAGAATCACAGATGCCAGTCTTCAACCAAATCAATTCGCTGCACGTGACATGAAGAAACAGCTGAACACAGTAGATATGACGACGGCAATGGGCCCTGACCCCATTCCTGCAATAGGAATGAAGATTGTACTGCACAACAAGTCATGTTCCTGGGGAAGCTGATTCAATCCAGCTCCAACTCCGACATCTGCCTGGACACGTGGAAAGTTCCTCAACTATATCCAGCCCCATAACAAGGGAATGACTACAGTCTGACCATTTACCACGCCCTCAGTCCCATCACGATTATCACATTGGTGGGAGTTCTTTTTGGCAGAGCTATCATACAGCACAGAAATAATGTGCTCAGTGTGGTTTCAGATAGGTCCCAATGTGGAGATGGTACTGTTGTGCAAATGTCACTAGCTTACTCATGCAGACCGGGATAATGTTCTGGCAGCTAGTGGAAGTTAAAACAATTCACAAAATCCCGAGACATAAAATCTGGTGCCAGTAATATTGACCTTGAATCTAATGTCCATTGAAAACATCTGTTCCTTCCCCAATGTACTTTCAGGAAGTGAATCTCCCGTGCTTCCTGGTCTGGCCTACAAGTGTCTCCAGACACACAGACATGTGATAGACTCTATAATGGTCTCTGGAACGGCCAAGCAAGACTCTCAATTGTATCAAATTGTTTTGAGTTCTTAAAGGATAAAACCAGACAGAACACGGCAACGAGCTTGGTTTCGGAAAAGGGAATGGGATACACAGTCCTGTCGACCAGACAGATGCTGCCTTTGTAATGTTTAAGAGATTGTGACACCAATGACAGAGCTTTCCCTCAGACTGCACAGAAAGATCAGGAAGGGAGCAGGGCATTAGACACTTTTAGCTTTCCCTGTTCTAGCTCATGGAGACAAGTTCACTTTTATAACCCTAGTCAATACATTCTTCAGAGGCTCATCAATTCATGTCTTATGCTGCTCAATGATTGACCGTCCAACTCATACAATCACAAAAGCACTGGCTCTGTACTGTGATAAATACAGCACGATCTACATTAGTCCCACTTTCCAAAATAAGGCCCATAGCGATGTATGTTATGGCACTTCAAGGGCACGACCACGTATTTATTAACGGTTGTGAGGGTACCTGCCCTCTCAGGAAATGCATTCCTGACCCCAACAGGCTCTGGATGAAAACCAATCGTCAAATCCTCACTAAACATCAAACCCTTCACTTTAACATGGTACTCTCTTGTTCTTCGCCCTTTGACTGAAAGGAACAGCTGCTGTCTATCCATGCTGTCCATGCCCCTGGTAATCTTATCCTTCTGAAGCACATCCCTCTCAACCTTCTCTGTTTCAAAGTAAACAATCCGAGTTGATCTATTCCATTCAAGGGAACATCCTGGTGACTCTCTACTGCACCCTGTCCAGTGCAATCACATACTTCCTGTTTTGTGGCTCCTAGAACTGTACATACTATTCCATTTGGCCTCACCAAAGTTCCACATAGCTCTTGTAATCTGTGCCTCCATGAATAAAGGCTATGTTTATGGTCGGTATGCTTTGTCAACTTGTGCATGAACTTGTTTAATCACATTCAGGGATGTTTCCAGCACCCTCTGAGCTTACTAGTGTGCTGCTATTCATTGAGTCCTCCCCTGTCTGGTTCCTTCTTCCAAAGTACATCACCTCATATTTATCAGGGTTACATTCCATTGGCCATTGATCCACCCATTTGATCATTCCATCTATATCTTCGTGTAATATAAGGCCTTCTTCCTCACTGCCAACCAACCAGCCAAACGTTGTGTCAAACGCAAATTGATTTATCACACTCACCCTAACCCCTTCCAAATTCACGACTGCATCATTTATGAATGCTACGAATAATATGGTTAAAAATCACACAACACCAGGTTATAATCCAACAGTTTTATTCGCACGCACTAGCTTTCGCAGCACTGCTTCTTCATCGCGTGATTATGCTGTTCAAAATGTTGTGCTTAAATAAACAGTTGGACTATCATCTAGTGTTGGGCAAATTTTTAACTTTGCCCAAGCCCGTCCAACACTGGCATCTCCGAATCACAAATAAAATGGGACACAGCACTGATCCCTGTGGTACACGATTGGATACTGGTCTCCAGTCAGACAAACAGATTTCTACCAGCAGACCTTCTGACTCCTACCACTAAGTTGAATTGGATACAACTTGGTAAATTACTAATGAGTCCTACCTTTTCCCTGGTTATTCTGCTCCACTTGACGTACCTGTAGAATATCTGTGGATTTTCCCTAATCTTGTCCTGCCAGCAGGTTTCCATGTCGCTGTGTTCATCAGTCCCCTTCAAATGAAGTATTGCCTTCTTATTGCAGACTGAAATGGTCTACCCTTTGCCTGCAATAATTTGCCTTAAATGTAGAGTAGGCAGCCAGAGAAAAATTCTGTTTATTTCCACCTTGTCATATGTTGAGTGACTTCTCTAAATGTCACTATGATCACCTCTCATTCTTTGAACCTCGAAAGAACACAGGCCGAGTTTCCACATCAGGCAATCTCACCATCTGAGGGATTAATCTGGAGAATTGCACATCCTCCGTGGCCATTATATTCTTTCTCAGATTGGGTCACCAACACTGGACTCAATACTCTATGTACAGTTTCATTAGCAAGCTGTGAAACTGCTTCAGCATGACCTTCCAACAATGTTCTGATTCTCTCAAATGAAGGCGAACCTGACTTTAACTTTTCACTTTTATATATTCGTCCAATTACCATTCACGTTACTTTATTTATGAATTCACTGTATGAGTTCCTTTTAAAAAAGCCTTCTGAAATCAAAATATGCCATTTCTATTTTGTAATAAACAAGTTCAAATCATTCTGAAGTTTGTCAAAGATGAAGACTCCGTCAGACTCTGTCAGTGTAGACCGATTCTCTCCAATGTTGCTGTTAATTTCTAAATATCCAATATCAGATCCTACATAATAAATTCCATCAGTTTCCCTACAGATGTCAAGTTAATTGGTCTGCAGTTCTCCACACTATCTCTTCTTCCCTTTGCAGATGCTTGAATCCCTTCCATTGATCTCCAATGCTTGGAGCACATTTACTAAGTTCCGGCCTCTGCAGAATGCACAGGAAAATAAAACAGTCATCGACAGCACAATTAATGCGTCTATTGCTGATTTATTTCTAATATTTTGATACGAAGTACAACTGGCTCATCAGACTTAGCAATGCTCAATCCAGCTACAATACTACTATACTCGCCTTCAACTACTACCTTGTTACTGATATAAATTGACTTTATGTCTTTAGTTGCACAAGTTCCATGTGATCATTTGGTATTACTCAGCCATTTTATGGATCTTCCTCCGTGATGAAAGATGCAAAGGAACTGGTTATTTTCTTAGCCACTTCCCTGTTCTCCTCAATAACGTCTCCTCTCCTGATTACAAAATTCCACATTTGACCCTGCTTTTATTTTGTTTTCTTTGCAATACAGATTGTAGATTTATGTAGTCTTTGTGTTCATCTTTCACAGAGTCATTAAAAGCCCACAGTGCAGAAAAGGCCCTTGGGCCCAGCAGGTCCACCCTGCCCCTCCGAAGAGTAACCACCCAGACCCATTCCCATCCTATTCCACATTTTGCGACCTAATCTACACATCCCTGAACACTTTGCACAAATAAGCATGGCCAATTCACCTAACCTGTAATTCTTTGGACTGTGGGAGGAAACCGGAGAACCCAAAGGAAACCCATGCAGACACGGGGAGAATATGCAATCTCCACACAAACAAATTTCTGAGAATTCTCTGATTGCCACAATGTCTAAAATTCTTCTGAGCTCACTTCCTATGATTAATATAATCTTTAATTTATTATATTAACCTCATGAAGTCACTTGCCCTTTCCTTGGTGATTCTACCTTAAAGAAATAGACATATTTTTCAGACATTGCAGGATTTCTCTAGATCTCCTGGTCCTGAAACGGTGTATCCAAGAACACAGCAAGAGGCGAGAGAAGATATTGTGGGGGCCCTGGCTGATCTTTTTCCATCACCGCTGTCCACCGGGGAGGTACCAGAATACTAGAGGGTCGTGAAGGTTGTAATCTGGTTCAAAGAGGGCTGGGAAGAAGAACCTGTGAACTATAGACCAGTTAGCTTAACAACTGTGACATGTAATTTGCTTGAGAAGGTTCTGAGAGATAACATATGAATGCATTTGAAAAGACACGGTTTCATAAGGAGCAGTCAGCACTGCTTTGTGCATAGGATAGCATGGCTCACAATTCTTAAGCGTTCTTTTGAGGAAGGGACCTCAAAAGGTGGTAGGGTAGTAGACGTAGTCTATCTAGATTTCAGAAAGGCCTTTGGTAAGATTCCACATAATAGGCTGCTCTGAAAGGTTCGATGGCATGGAATTCAGGGGGATCTGGCAAACTGGACACTCAATGGGCTTGATGGGAGAAAGCAGAGGTTAATACTGAAAAGATGCTTGTTGGACTTGAGGCCTGTGACTAGTGGAGTGTCTCAGGGGTCGGTGATGGGCATATTACTGTTTGTTATCTGTATCAATGATTTGGATGAGAATGTGCAAAGCATGATTAGTAATTAAGATGATGACAATTAAAAAGGCAGTACTGTGAACATTGAGAAAGGTTATCAGAACTTGCAGTAGGACCTTTATCAGTTGGCGAAGTGGGCCGAGAAATGGCAAACAGAGATTAATATAGATGTATGTGGGGTGTTTCATTTTGGAAAGTCAAATCCAGTTTGGAGTTTCGTGGTGAACGTTAGACCCTGAAGGAGTGTAGAGGAACAGAGGGACCTTGGAGTTCAGGTCCGTGGTTCTCTGAAAGTAGTTGTAGGTAGACAGGGCAGTGAAAAAAAAATTGGCACACTGACCTTCATCAGTCAGGACATTGAGTATAGAAGATGGCGAGTTATATTGCAGTTGGACAGGACGCTGGTGAGGCATGCACTTGGAGTATTGTGTTCGGTTTTGTTCACTTTGCCATAGGAAGGATGTGATTAAACTGGAAAGAGGACAAAAGAAATTTACAAGCATGTTGCCAGTACTCGATGGTCTGAGTTGTAGGGAGAGTTTGGACCGGCCAGAACATTTTCCTTTGAGTGTAAGAAACTGAGGGGAAATCGTACAGAAAAGTATAAAATCACGAGAAGCGTGGATAAGGTGAATGCATTCCTTCTTTCTGTCAGTTTTGGCAATCAAGGTCTAGAGGACATTCAGGTTAGAGGTGAAAGAATAAAATGATCCCGAGCGCCAACTTTTTTTATGCAGAGGTTGGTACACATATGAAATTAGCAGACAGCGGCTTGGTTGAGGCACGCACATTAACAACGTTCAAAAGGCTTTTAGACAAATATGCGGATATGAAAGATTTAGAAGAATAAGGAGCAAGGGCAGGGAAATGGAATTAGCAGGACGGACATTTTGGTCGGTATGAATCACTTGGTCCAAAGGGCCTGTGTCTAAGCTGCATGGCTCCATGATTCTATGACTCTAACAGCCATTGCATGTCTACCACTTCATGCTCAAACATTCGATATTGCATGCAGGTGCCGTGTAAAATACAACATATTAACGTCTCTCGTCCTCAGAGCAAGGTTACTAATGAGTCCTTCTCACCACACAACTCCAAATCCAAAACAACCTGCTCTGTTGTTTGAGTCACAGTATAATCCTCAACCAACCTGTTATTTGCTTACGGAATTTATTTTCACAACATTAGTAGTCACTTAATTAACGCAGTTTAGATGCAATTTGAGATCATTCAATAATACTGTAGCACCCACAATATTTGCATCTCTAATTTCCAGAGCATACAATGCACAGAATTTGCACGAGAGCATTGGGTTAGATACATAATACACCAATGCTTGCTTCTCCTTCCTATTTATAAGATCCATCCAACTGATTCTGTAGAATCTGAGGGACAGGTTCTGTTGCGTTATTAGTGATAGACTTGGACAAGACATTCGGGGAGGGTCACCTCGACGCTGACATGATCTGAAGAAAGGACCCGCATCACAGGACAAGCATCAATATCCTCCCGACTCTGTCAGGTTAACTGTCACTGTACTCTCTGCTCCCTCACACTCACTACCTGTTATAGCACCTACACCCTAACAAGGCCCACACTCTATCTCCAAATAAGGCTCATGCACTACCACTCTCACTATTGAATTCAGCACCTTTCCCACCCCACTCCCACCCTGCACGCTCTCTCTCCCTCCACTATACTCCCAACACTAATAACCCTGCATGGATACAAAACTGTGGACTGACTCCCTCTGGACGCCTCACCATTCCCCCTCTCCCTCCACCTGCACCAGCTCTAAGAGCAGGGCCACACACTCCCACCAGCATTCCCTCCCCCCTTTCTCTCATTCCAGGAGAAACGGACTGTAATAGGAGAGAAACGGCCAAGCCAGATGGTGGAGCGCCCGATATCTGATCCCTCCTCCACCCCCCCAACCATGTGGGGAGGACTCTGGTATGAGCCGGAATGGACCGGGACGCGTCGTATGGAGATTCCGTGACATCCATGTCCCTCCAACTGAGTAAAAAAACAATGTTCGCACTTTAACCACTCTGTCTGTTCTCACAATTTTCTCCCTCCCAAAACAACAAATATCTCATTGCAGAGAGATACAGACACAAAAATATTCAGAGACATATGTAAACACGCTAACATACTGACACTCACAGTACATACACGGAGATAGAACCACAGACAGGTAGTGGCATACGGAGACATAGACAGTCACACACAAATAGACACAAGCACAAGTAAAACGTACAGACTAATACACAGATGAACCGATGTCAGCACATAAATACACAAACACACAGACACATGAACAAACACACAAGTGCACATACGGACGCACAGAGACACAGACACTAGTGCTTATAAGACAGAGATAGATAGGTTTTTGATGAATAAGCATGTCAAGAGTAACAGAGAGTAGTCAGGAGAATGATGTTGAGAAATCTCTAAGCCAGTATTAAATGGCATTCAGAGTAGATGGGCCGAATGTCCTAATTCTGCGTTTTTAATGCTCATGTGGTGTCATGCTATCAGTTATTCTCTTCCTGGGACAGGAGCAGAGAATGAGTTTAATAAATATTTGATTGAAAGGGGTCAGTGGTCCTATTGGACAGGTTTAGAGGGCTGAATGGTTTATGTCTATGCCGATTTATTCTGGCCTTGTGTTTCAAAAGAGGTGGCGATTTCATGTGAGGTGAACACAGTTTAAAATAACAGGTTCCACACTGAAATAAGGTCACCCCTTTCACTTTACTGCTGTACTATCTGTAGGGTGCTCATCCTCAGAGAGCAGTGAAGACTCGGTTTTTGAAGATCTTCAAGACTGACCTCGACTGATCTTTGCTTGACAGGAGAGTCAATATTTCTTGGGAACAGACAGGAGACGGATGGTCAAACACAATCGGATCAGCTATGAGCATTCTGACTGGTGGTGCCGAATGACCAACTGCTGCCCCTACCCCATGTGTTTTTGCCTCAATCCACCCTCGAGGCTGTTACAGGGACATGCTGCTGTACCTACCCCATGTGTTGTTCCCTCAATCCACCCTCGATGCTGTTACAGGGATATACTGCTGCCACTACCCAATGTATTGTGCCCCCCATCCACCCCTCGAAGCTGGGACAGAGATAGGGGACCACCTCATTCAGCCAGTCATTATCATTACCATAAGACTGAAGGAGACCATGCTGCCTCTTTAACGAGTTACAGAGAAAAATGGAACAAATCATTTTAGTTCATTGAGTATATTTTAATGCACAACAGGCCATTTAAACTGCCTGAACTGCTGTACAGGAAGCGGTTGCTAACAGTCAATGGAAAGAAGAGATAAATGCTTATTTTCACATTACAAAGCTTAACTGGTGGCGTGCCTTAGAGATCACTACGGGATCATCAACGATCAACATCTGTATCAAAGATCTGGAGGAATGGGCTGAGTATATCAAAGCCCAATTAGCTCAATCACCAAGCTGGTCATTCAATATGTCATCAAATGGAGGTTGTGTCTCATAAATGTGATATAGGCAAAGTGAAGTTAGTGAGCAAACTTTCAGCAGATATAGCGTAATGTGAGTTGTCTATTTTGGATGGAAGGATAAAACAATGTTAAACAATTTAAGTGGAGAGAGAATAGAGAACTCCGTGATACAGACGGTATTCATGATCCTGGTACATGAATCATATGTAGTTAGTCTGCACTTGCAGTAAGTGATTTGGAAGCTAAGTGGAATGATTGTGTTTCTGGCAAAGGGTGCCAGGTTTAACCAAGGATGTTTTGCTGCATCTGTACCGGTATAAATGAGGAGTGCATTTGCTGGTGATCAGAGTCGAACAATGTGAGGCTGGAAAAGCGCAACCAATCAGGCAGCATCCGAGGAGCAGGAGAATTGGCGTCACGGGTATAAGTCCTTCATCAGGAATGTGCCCTAAACATCGAGTCTCCTGATCATAGGGTGCTGCCTGACCTGTTGTTATTTTCCAGAATCACATTTTTCGAATCTACATGTGGGCATTGCTGAGACCACATATGACGTTTTATATGCAGTTTTGATCCCTTAACCTAAAAACAAGATAATTGTTTTCGAAGCTTATCAACAATGCTTTGTTCGAATTTTCCTGGAGTGAAGGCCTTTTGTTCTGAAACATTATCAGTTTTGGTCTAAGATGAGAAATCTTTTTGAAGCATACACAATTTCGAGAAAAATCAGCTGGATACATATTTTCTCTTCTCAGGGACACTAAAACGATGGAATAAATGTTCAGAATATAATTATTGATTTTCGCAGATATTTTGAAGACATCAAACAATTTTAAA
Source organism: Hemiscyllium ocellatum (assembly GCF_020745735.1). Lineage (NCBI taxonomy): Eukaryota > Metazoa > Chordata > Chondrichthyes > Orectolobiformes > Hemiscylliidae > Hemiscyllium > Hemiscyllium ocellatum. Next base: position 27,486,175 of record NC_083444.1, read on the forward strand.
AAATTAACCAGATGCATACCTACATATCATCAAATTATAAAGCAGGAATTTTCTTTTTTGCTAATGAAAGGCACTGTATATAACAACAGCATATCATCCATTATGATCCATTCCAGAGAATGGTCACGACGAGCGCACGCAGTCCAGTTTGGTGTTCAGTTGACATGATTGCTTGTTTCAACACGGAGAGGGAGAACAATGTTTCCTGCCGGAGAAGCAGCGACCGATTGATCCCTCTCTGTTATTGTATTCCACCTGACAACAGTAAATGTCTGACTCACCGCTACCTGATGAGCCGTGGAGAATTCCTCTTGAGAAATTCATTGGAATCTCCCTACCATCTGAAACAAAGGGAATTCAGCTAAATCCAACTATTCTGGAAAGGAATCGCATTACAAGCAGCTTGTCTGAGCAGACTGGGCGGCACTGTGGCTCAGCGGTTAGCACGGCTGCCTCACAGCACCAGGCTCCCAGGTTTGATTCCAGCCTCGGGCGACTGTCTGTGTGGAGTTTGCATATTCTCCCGGTGTCTGCGTTGGTTTCCTGCAAGTGCTCTGGTTTCGTCCCAAAATGTGCAGGTTAGGTGAATTAGCCATGCAAAATTGCCCATAGTGATAGGTGCATTAGCCAGAGGGAAATGGGACTGGCTGGGTTACTCTTTGGAGGGTCGGTGTGGACTTGTTGGGCCGAAGGGCCTGTTTCCACACTGTAGTGAATCTAATCTAATAACTTCAGAGGACAGAATAACATTTGGATCAGTCTATCATCTATCCATTTGTTATGAGTTCATCTATTATGACACTCTGGAAAGCTTTCATTTTACTATTTTGTCCTAAGATGTGAGTGTGTGTGTGTGTGTGTTTGACAGTTGTCTAGAGGATGAGCCAGGATGACATTTATATCATTAGCCATAACACTAAACTTTGAAATTTGTTGTAAACAGTGGAGCAGTCTGACTGCAAATGGAAACACTGACCCTGCAACATTGATGGAGCACAAATTCTAAAAGGGTTGTTCAAGTGGGAATTCCCTTCTCCAGAAGTTTGTGGTGCCTGGATGTTTACATTTATTCAAAGTTGTGTCTGTTAAATATTTGATAGACAAGTGAATGTAGGAAAATGGTGCACGTACAGAAGAAGTACTGCTGAGACCACAATCAGATCAGCTACGATCTTAGTGCGAGGCAGAGCCAAGACAAAGTGCCTAATGGCACACTCCTGCTCCTCAGTCCGATGTTCCTATATTCCATTCAGCCCCTCGCAACTCCTGCGCAGGAGTAGATGGAGGCCACTTGCTCGAAATACCTGGTCCACAGTAATCCAGCTCCATCTGTCCCTCACAATTGGCACACACAGCTTGGTGTCGGGTGAAAAGTGTTAATTCAAAACCCAGGCTGGACTCAAAAGACGCCTCTGATCTCTTTATAGAGTGCCTTCTCTCTGCAACTTGTGCTTCATTTGTTGGTCATGGTGCAGATCCAGATTGATTGTGATGACAGTCCCCATACCTTACCCAGAGATGACTCATAAAATGCTTTGCTCTCTGTAACTGCAATATCAAATAACGGAATGCGCAGGAAAATTATAACCATTAACTTTCTAATTACAGAATATGAAAGCATGAGGAACAGGATCGGATGGTAATTCAGACGATCAGGCCTGCCGTGCCATTGTATAAGATTATGGATGATCCAATGTTGTTATCAACTCTGCTTTACTTCCCGATTCTTCACATCCCTCAATTCTATGACAGGGTCAAAAACCCACCTACCTCCTCTACATATCCTTTCTGTGACATAGCTCCCCGAACTCTCTGTACCAGATAATTCATGACATTCACAATACTCTGTGAGAAGGTTACACTCCCAAAACATACGCAATAATCTATTTGTATGTTCAAAAGAGGTGCACACAGTAGCTCACGTAAGAGTGACATACCCTGATATCAAGGCCAGAGTTGACTCAGGATGGTATCAAGGAACGTTAACTAAATTAAATTTAATCGGAATCAGCCACAATCTCTCCCCTGGTTGGGGTCAGCCATCGCAGAGAGGAAGATGTTCGTGGTTGGTGGACAATAATCCTCTCAGCCCCGGGACATCCCTACAGGAGATCCTCAGAGTAGCTTCCTCCACACAATCGTCTTCATCTGAGTCATCACTGTCCTTCCCCATTGTAACATCAGAAATGGGGATGATCACTGAAGTTAGTGGTGATATGTTGGGGACAGTCCATATCACAGTAGAGGAGGTGTTGAATGTATTCGAATGTAGGAAGGTGAATAAAAATCTTAGTTCTGACCAGATGTATCAAAGAACACAGCAGGAGGCTAGAGAATAAACTACAGGGACCCTGGCTGATATTTTGGCATCATCATTAGCTACAGGTGAGGTCCCAGAAGACTGGAGTGTAGCGAATGCTGTGCCCTTATTCAAGAAGGGAAGGAAAGAAATACCTGGGAAATATAGACCAGTAAGCCTAACATAATCCGTTGATGACAGTGAGGGAAGTTTTCAGAAATTGCAGCAGGACCTTGATTAGCTGGGGAAGTGGGCTGAGAAATAGGGAAACGTAGTTTAATATACATAAGTATGCGTTTTGCATTTTGGAAAGTCAAATCAAGGCAGGAATTTCATTGTGAATGGTATGACGTTAAATTGTGTAGTGGAATAGAGGGACCTTGGAGTACAGATGCACGGTTCTCTGAAAGTAAAGTCACAGGGAGACAGGGAAGTGAAGAAGGCTTTTGGCACACTGGCCTTCATCAGTCAGGGCAATGAGTATAGAAGTTGGCAAGTTATGTTGCAAGTTTCAGGACGAGGCCGCACCTGCAATGTTGTGTTCAGGTTTGGTCACTTTGCTGTTGGAAGGATTTTATTAAACTGGAAAGTTTGCAGATGAAATTTACAAGGATGTTCATATGACCCAACAGCAAATCTGAGTTACAGAGAGAGGCTGGACAAGGAAGGACACTTTTCTTCAGAGCAAAGGAGATTGAAGGGGAGGGGGGGCGATTGTGGTGGGGGTGGGTTCTTAAATAATATGTACAAGATCATGAGAGGAATGGATGCACTGAATGAACTCAGTCTTTTTTTTACCCAGAGTTTTGGAATGGAGGACTGGAGTGCATCAGTTTACGTTTAGATGAAAAAAAAATAAAAGAGATCAAGAGAGGCAAATTTTACACAAAAGGTGGTACGTATATGGAATGAGCTGTCAGTGTAAGTAGTTCAGGCGTTTACATTAACAATATTTAAAAGGTATTTGGACAAGTGCATGGATAGGAAAGGTTCAGAAGCATATGGGCCAACTGCAGAGAAATAGGTTTAGCGTGGATGGACATTTATGTCAGCATGGACCAGTTTGGGTCAAAGGGCCTGTCTTCATGCTGTAGGACTCTCTGACTCTACAAGTAGGATTACATTTGAGCCAAACTCTCATTTTTCCTTTTGTCATGAGTTTCAGTAATATTTGAACAAAGTTAACATCGCAAAGATTTTCATTTCCAGTTTGTTATCAAACGCATGTGTATGTGCGTTTGTGCCTCAGTATTTTTAAAAAGGAAATCCAATGTACATATTTGCAATATTCACTCATCATCCTTCTTTACATCATAGTTTGAGTTACTTTGTTTTAGTCGTAAATGTGTTGTTGGAGCAGATTAGCGAAATCTGTCTGACTTGTTCCTTACACTGACCCTGACACTTTCTGAGAACTATATTATTGGCCATATCACCAACATAATTATAATTGAATTGTTTTGTGACCAGTGGAGGAGTGGCACTAGAAATGGGAACAGTGATCCAAAACCACAATTATTGTCGACTCAGTGACCGTAATGTCTGTGTAGTGTAGGTTGTTGGAGGAGTATCTGAGGGATAGGATTTACGTGCATTTAGAAAGACAAGAATTGGTTTGGGGTATTCAACATGGTTTTGAGCAATGGAGATCATGTCTCATTAATGTGATTGGGTATTTTGAGAATGTGACACAGAAGATTGAAGAAGACACTGTGGTATAACTTGTTTACATTGGCTTCAGCAAGGCGTTGAATATGGTTCCTCATCGCAAACAGGTTAGGTCACATGGGATCTAGGGAAAGTTAACCAATTGGATACGAAAACGTGTCTTGAAGATAACGAATTGTTTTCCAGACTGAGGCCGGTGGTGTGCTGAAAGAATCAGTGCTGAGCTGATGGAAATGACTAGGATGTGAATATCAGAGGCATGGTTAGTAAGTTAACAGATAACATCAACAAAGTGGTGCAGCAGATTAAGTTTAACTCAGAGTACAGCGGCAGCTTTGACCCCATCAAAGTCCCAAGGACTGGCAGATGGAGTTTAATTTAGATATTTGTGAGGTTTTGCATTTTCAGTACGTCCAGCCATGTTGTGCACTGGAGAATGTTGCCGAACAAAGGGACCTTCGGGTACAGGTTCACAGTTCCTTGAAAGTGGCGTCGCAGACAGACAGGGTGGTGAAGAACATGTTTGGCACGCTTGCCTTAATCGGTCCGAACATTGAGTACAGGAGTTAATGTGACATGTTAGCCCTGGACAGAACACTGGTGAGGCTACTTTAAGAATACTGTGCACAATTCGGTTGGCTCTCCTCATGGGAGGATGTTGAGAGGACGCAGAAAATGTTTACAAAGATTTTCCAGTACTGGAGGGTTTGAGCTTCATGGAGAGTATGAACAAGTTGAGGCCTCTTCCCCTGAACTGGCGGAGGGTGAATGGTGACATGAAATTGATTTTTCAAATCCTGAGGGGCATGGATAATCTGAATGACCAATGTATGTTTCCCAGGGTATGGAGTCCAGAACTATACAGCATAGGTTGAAGGTTTGGGGAAAGACTTAGAGTGGACCTTAGCAGTTACTTTTTCATGCAGAAGATGGTGCGTGTACAGAAAGTGCTGTCAGAGAAAATGTTGATAGCGGGTCCAATTACACGTTTAAAATACATATAGATAGGTACATAAATAGGAATGGTTCAGAGGGATATGGAGAAAATGATGGCAAATGGGACTAGATAAGTTTGGGATAACGGGTTGGCATGGGTAAGATGGAATAAAGGATCTCATTCCATGCTGCATGACTCTCTGATTCTATCAGAGGGATAGGAATATTCTACAAGGACCTTTCAAGTGGGAATTCTCTTCCCCAGAAGTTTGACATTCCTCTTTGTTTACATCTATACAAAGCTGAGTTAGCAGAGATGTAATAATGGGATACAAACAGGAAGGTGGAGCTGAGACCACAACCTGACCAGCCACAATCTTAGTGTCTGTGGAGAAGCCTCTAAGTGTCTAATGACCCACTCCTGTTCCTCAGTCCCATGTCTCTGTGTTCCATTCAGCCCCTCAAAACTGCTAGACAGTAACAGTTGATGTTCACTTACTGCTATAACCTAATACACAGGAACAAGTAAGATCATTCAGTCCATGAAGACTGCCCCATACGGTTTGGGAGATTTGGAAAATACAATTGGAAAACTCAGGTTGGATATGAAAGACTCCCCTCATCTCTCTTTACAGAGCTTCCCCTCTGCAACGTGTGCCCCATTTGTTGTTCATGTTGTAGACCCAGATTCACTGTGAATACAGCCCCCAGACCTTACCTAGAGATGGCTCACAGAATCCTCTGGTCTCCCTGACTGCAATATTCAATAACAGAACTTCCAGGAAAATACCACCCACTAACCTTCCAATAACAGAATGGGAGTACATCAGAAACAGGAGCACATCGTTCAAACCCCAACTCTGCCCTTCAGTAAGATCATAGCTGATCTGCTCTAGGTCGCAAATCCTCTTTAATGTTCAATTCCTCATAGCCCTCAACTCTCTGACAGGTCAAAATTCATTTACCCCACTCGTTAAATACGTTCATAGAAGATAGAACAAAGAACATTACAGCACAGTGCAGGCTCCTCTGCCCTCGATGTTGCATCTACCTTTTATCCTACTCTCAGATCAGACTAGCCTGTATACGCTACATTGTACTATCCTCCCATGTGCCCATGTAAGAGTCGCTTACATGTCCCTAATATACCTAACCAGATACCACAGCAGGCAGTGCATTTCACGAACCCACCCCTCTCTGTGTAAGGAACCGATCTCTGAGATCTCCTTGAAACTTAGCTCCAAATGATGCCCTCTCCTGACAGCCATTTCTGCTTTGGGAAAAAAGTCTATTTTTTCCTCACCTCTCATCCTTCTTCACGCCAATGATAAAAGCCCTACCTCTGTTAGCCTTTCTCCATAAGACCTGCCCTCCAGTCTAGGCAGCATTCTGGTAAATTTCCTCTGAACCTTTTCTAAATTTTCTATATCCTTTCTATAATTGGGTGACCAGAACTGGAGAAAATATGTCAAGTGTGGTCTAACCAGGTTCTATAGAGCTGCAGCATAACCTCGTGTCTCTTAAAAACAATACACCTGTTAATGAAAGCTAACACACTATTCGCCTTCTTAACAACTCAGTCAATTTAGGTCACAACTGTGAAGGACCTAACGATATGGAACCCAAGATCACTCAATTCCTCCACACTGCCAAGAATCCTGCCTATAACCCTCTATTCTGCATTCAAATTCACTTTTCCAATTTGAACTCCACACTTTTCCCATTTGAACTCCATCTGCCGCTTCATAGCCCAGGTCGGCATCATTCAATATCCCATTGCAACTTACAACAGCCCTCGACACTATGTACCACTCTATACACCTTCGTGTTATCAGCAAACTTGCTAACCCACCTTACCACTTCCTCATCCAAGTCATTTGTAAAAGTCACAACTAGCAGAGGTCCCAGAACTGATCCCTGCAGAACACCACTGGACCCTTTCAGTGATCTAGCTCCCCTAAAGTTCTGTGTAAGAGAATTCCTGACATGCACGAACGTCTGTTTGAACAAAACATTCTCTGCTTCTACACCATGACCGTATGAAAAAAAGAGGGAACACAGCGGCTCAGGTTGAGAGAGTGGCCCTGAACTCAAAGCAGTATTAGACTGAGGATGACATCAAGGACCCTGAGCAAAATCTCGCTTAATGAGAATCGATTGCGAGCTCTCTACTGTTTGGAGTCATTCACAGCGCAAGGGAAGATGGTTATCACCACTGGATATCGATCATCTCAGCCATGGGACACATTTGTAGGAGATTCTTAGGATAGCTCCCATAACCCAGGCATCTCCAGCTGGTCATTATAGAATACCTACAGTATGGAGGAGCCCATTCAGCCCATTGAGTCCAAACTGAGCAGAAGTGGGATATTCGCAGAAGTTTACATCATGTTCAGAACAAGTTGTCCCTTCTCAGCTCTTGAAGTAGTCAGTGTCCATGTGAAACTAGAACTGGGCACCATTCAAGTTCATGCTTTTAAAGCCTGGGTAACATTCATGTAACAGCAATGGCAGACACTGCATATTTCCACACTAAATGGAGTGCTCATTCAGCACCACAATCTGAGTTCACAAGAATATGGGGCAGTCATTTAGCCTATTGGACAGGATGTGTGCTACCTCATTCAGTCCCTCCTGCCTACACACAAGAAGAGAAGGAATCTGCTCACTCCCTCACGTCACTTACAAGGGATCAGAAAGAGATCCTTTCACACCCAGAGTCACTTACAAAGGAACAGGAAGGCGTTATTCATTTTCTCAAGTCACTAATACAGGAACAGGAAGATGTCAGAAATGCTCTAACATTACAAACAAATGGAGCAGTGACTGAACAGATGGACTGTTCCAACCTGGTCCACATGGCTAATTACCCATACGACCTATGTTCTACTTTAACATGGTTTTCTGGCAGTAGGAATGACGCCAACTTTAGTAACCATTCTCCAAGATGTCTTCCATGTTCAAGAAAGCAGACCCATGGTCTCTGTGCAGGTCAGAAGATGGTGTAGAATCCTTAACTCTTTCAGAATGAAGGTATTGTGATGCTGACAGGATTGTGTACAAAGTGACATTCCATACAGTGTCACACAGTAACTGTGCATTCAAGTGTCCAGAGTTCATTCAGAGCCTGAACCTTTCTGTCAATCGAAATGTGGGCTCTGCAGAGGCATATAAACTTTTGGGAATCAAACATCCAATGAACAGTGTGCAATTCTGATCCTATTCAGATGTTTGGGATGTAATGAGTGTCCGTCCGTAACCATCAAGTTTCAACTTCTTATTCTCTCACAGCGCTACAAATTAAACACATGGATCCTGCACTCTCTCCTCATGGTACCATCATGCCAGGGTTTAGTCTGGTGAAACACCTTTGCACTCTCTCTGTGACAAAGATATCATTATTTATAAAACAGACCAAGTCTGTACACAATGCACCAAACATTCTCTCAACAAAACACTACCATTGGGAAAGATATACCAACTCTGGTGTTTCAATCATTTTGCATGAAGAGCCACATATCACTTACTTCCTGCAACGTTGGTGACTTATGACCAAGGTCATCCAGGTCCTTTTCAACAACAGCACTTCCCGATCTCTCACCATTGAAAAACAAACATAAATGTGAATGAAGATATTTGTTTACATCTGAATCATTTTTATACCTTGTGAACAGCTATTGCCCAAACACTGATCCACCTGATACCCAACAAACCTCCAGTCGAGAGAAAAATACTACTCCCTTCATTATCTGCAATATCCAATTCTTAATCCATATGGTATATATTTCACAGCTACATACCCAAGGAATTTAACATTCCCCACTCAACCGTATTCAACTATGTCAAACGTCTGCTGAAAATTTAGATACTCCATTCACATTGGTTCTCAATTGTTGATGTCACACCGCGCAATGTCTACAAATTCCAGCAGGTTTATCAAAGATCATTTCCTTTTCCTGAATCTAGGCCGACTCTACCAAATCAGATCACTATTCTCCAAGTGTTAATTGTCACATTCCTTATAAAAGGTTACAATATTTTTCTCAAGCTGACAACAACCTATTTAGTTTTCTGTTTGCCCTCTCCATCCTGTTTTAAATATTTCAGTTGCTGCTTTCCAGTCTGCCGGATCCTTTCCAGAATCTAACCAGCTTTGAAAAATAATCAGTAATTATTTCACTAGCTCTATCACCACCTCTTCAATACTCTGGGATGCAGTTCAGCAGATTCAGTAACTCATGACACTTAGATTCAATTAGATTTTCAAAAAACATACTCTTCATTAATTCTAATTTCCTGCAGTTTCTCATTTTCACTAATCCTCCATTCCCTAATATTTCTGGAAGTTAGTTTCTGTACCTTCCCCTGTGGAGATGGAACCAATGAATTCCTCTCAGCAGACAGATTGCTTCTGTCAGCTCGTGAATACATCAGAGGACTGCACTTCAGAGATGGTGGATGTATTACCCACTCCTGACTGATAAGTTCCAGACTCAATTCAGTTCACTTCATGGTAAGAGTCAGTAAGTCCTGCCCCTGATGTGAGGCTACAGGTTATACTGAAGGAGAGGACACAGTTCAGTGACCACCTCATTTATGAAACAAACTGGTTTGTCACTTTACACTTGGAATGGATCCAGCTTAGACAAATGTTCCTCGAAATCTCAGGGAGGAATGTGCAGCTCCCAGCCCCACCCTGTTTACACAGCTACCCTTCTCTGTAGTCTCAGCTCCATTTGTTTACGTTGGACCCAGATACACTGGAAATGCAGTGTCTGGAGTGGGGTCAACAGGCCCTCGGGTCTCCCTGAATGAACGCAGCAACTGACAATAAAAACCCGAGAACACCATCCACAAAAACTCCACTGACTTTCCAATGACAGCAGCAAGTCAGTTCCCCACACCCATGGTGCAACCATTCAGTGTTGAAAATGCCTCTGACTCCTCAGTTTCTCTTCCTAGCTGAGAAAGCTGTTGCATCTCTGCACAGTCCCACTTTCCAAAGAAGCAGTTGACAATATAATATTGTGTTTCTCGGCATCTCAGCACTAGTATTGCCGATGGATTTGATCACCACACTCAGAGAGACACGGGGAACATTACTCAATTCAAGCAGGGACATCCTAAAATGGATGTGATATTCAGGAATATGGGGAAAAGGGGAAATGTTCGAATAACCTCCCATCCTATTTTCCTTCCAGTCCATCATCAGCAATCATTTTGTTTGCTTTTCCTTTCTCTTCCTCTCCATCTCTCTCTCTCTCTCTCTTTCTCTCTCCCATTCAACACAAACCTCCCATTCATCCTTCCAACCAACACTGATATAAATAATATTCTTAATTAGTTGCATTTAGTTTTGATATGGTCAATGAACTCCAAACGTTATCTGTTTTTCTCCAGTCCGACAGACTGCCATACCTGCTGAGAATCTCCAACACTTTTTCAGATGCTGGAGAATATTATTTCACATCTCCTGCATCCACATTTCCTTCGTAATGTCACCTTTAATGTTGTTGTTTCCCGGGATGCCAGCATCACTGGCAAGGGCAGCATTTGTTGGCCATCAGTAACTGCCCTTGACCACGGGGACATTTGTGAGGGCAATATGGAGCCAACTACATTGTTGTGGGTCTGAAATCACACTTATTCCGAACAGGGCAAAACTTTCCAGTATCTTTAACAAAGATCATCATTAAAATAAGGAAAAAATTCGTGATGGATTCTGGTTGCCATGAGGGAAATTAGGTTTCATTCCAACTTTTGTCATTCGAATTTAACTTTAGACATCGGCTGTGGGAGGGTTTCAAACAATGTTTTTAGAGTCATAACCTATGCCTCTGAATTACATGGTCAGTGACACTACTACTCTGATCCAGAGTCCCTGTTGTGAAGTAACTGTAGAGACAAGAAGAAGCTTGTTGTCAAAATACTTGTTGCTGCAAGAGTGGTCAAAAGAGAACTGGAGCCGTAAAATCTGTCATTAACGAAGGGGTAGATGATAGGTAATTCAGCAATGGCACTAAGGCATAGCTGGAGACTGGGGTGTTGGCAGATTTGATGATAGAGAGACATAAAACAGTTCAGGGCAAAAAGGAGTTTCAAGGTTCCGAACAGTCTTGTCCCTTCTTAGATGTTTGTGAGTAAGGAGTTTGGAAATGCATGCAAAGGAAGTGGAATTTGTGACTGAAAGTTCATATATTTGTTAAATATAATTAACTGGAATATCAATAACCTTCACCATCGTTGATAGAATTGACAGAGATAGGCTTACCAGGAACACCAATAATAGCGAGGATGGGATAGTACCCAACTTGAATAATCATGAGTATGGCTTCTATCCGCAACTCTAACCGTGCCCAATCCCGAGAAAGCCAGTAAAGACCATCGGATAAACTCCTGTCCATTGTTGGGACATTCCAGTCGAATGTTCTCAGACTCTGGTCCATTGTTGGAACATTCTAATGTATTCAGATTCTGATCTCTCCCTCTCTCTCGAGCAGCTGATCCCAATCGTGTTGAGGATTACACTGCCCAAATACTATGGCATAACAAATTGAAAGACTCTCCTAATTATGGACGAGGTAAAGGCTCTCGTGATCCAGTTACATCCAGGAAGACTGATATTAATCACAGTCACTGAACAAACAGCTCCAGTTAACTCCTTTCACGATAACCCTGATATAACACAATAATACTTGGTGTGGGTGGAATGTTGACATCGCTGACTATTGGGTTAATGACACATCTCCACTGTAAAAATAGAGGTGAGGGAGAGAGATGATGCTTTGTCTTCACAAGCTTGATGATTCTACTGTGTTTTGGCAAGGTAGAAATTGCTGGGGTCCCGAGACTGTCGGTGTCTGACCACCAGGCCTGCTGCATCCTTTCGTTTGATTTATTTATGTTTAATTTGATATTTATCATACCATAATTTAACTGCTTAGGTCGAGTTAGGCATTTTTGAGAGGCTCCTACAGTGCCATAGACCGTGTAGATATGGTCTATTCCTTGTGGTACTTGCAGCCAAACAGTGTTCGAATAAATTGTGTTTTGCTTAATTTGAATATCGTGAACAGGTGAATTGTATCTGAAACACAGCACCTCATATTTAGCTTTAAAATATTTTTAAAATCATGTTCGGTCCAAGTCACGATCTCCATTTCCAATACAAGAGCGACAGATATTCACATTTTACTTGGGTAATTACTTAATGGACAACATGTTGCAGAAATATGGGGTTAAATAGCGGAATGGGTCGAGCTGGAGGAGTGATAGTTATATCAGGAATTATATCGGATACTCAATCCACCTCACAGATCATGCCCACACACGTAGAAGCCCAGATGAGATATATGTTCGTCATTAAGGGTAAAGCAGGCCAGTGTATTGCTTAACAATAGGTCCAGGATTGATCAATGTTCAGAGCTCACCAGTCCACTTCTTATCCGTCCAAAAGTGCATTGATATATAAACCTGCAGAGCACACAAGTGCATTGTTCCATAAACATGCATGGGGAGCTCTGCAGTGATTGCAATGAAGTTATCTGTTAATCTAGAGCAGTTACCTTCCCAGCATGTATAGCTGTCTACACCAACCACTGCATTTCTGATTAACACTGTATTAGATCATTGCTGTACGTGGGGAAACTTGCAGCCTATGCTGAAAGTGACAGGATGTGCAGCTCCCATCCATTTCCAGCTCCATATCTCCATTGTGCCATGACAACGGTGTGCTACGGGCATGAAACTCACTGCCAGAAAGCGGCCATGAATCAGCTGAAATGCTGCCAAATGGGAGGAGCTTGGCAAAAGAAGGGGGAGATTGAGAGAGAATTTCAGAGAAGTATCTGATGGTAGGTTTAAAAACTGTGAAATGAAAACATTTCGAAAACATCTTGCAATATGGGCCACTGTTTCCATGAATGATGGGTGAACAGGATATCGTTGTTAGTTAAGATGGTGGAGAGTTTTGGATGAGTATTTGTTCTGCAGCTGTATAACTGGGAGCAGGGCCAGCACAGTCTCGATCTCGTTAGGCTGAATCTAATAATAATTTGTCTCAGAGCCATTTTCATTGAGTGTGACAGAAGGATTGTCTGTACGATGCGGAGTTAGTTTCCTGGAGCTATCTTATCGAACTCACCTCATTAACTACCCACCCCACCCCACGGTGTCCCTCTCATTCAATGCCAGCCTGATTCTCCCACCCATCATTGCTGGAGGTACTCACTATTGCCAGATGTCCCTGAATATTCCATGATACCTGACATTGATTCCAACTTTAAAAGGCCAATGGGCACACGATTGAGCTTTCTCAGTTTGGAGCTGCCCTGCACAGTTTATCCCGAGCATGGCAGACAAGGTGCACAGAGGTCCTGGTGTATGGGCTAGCACAGGGGATGGGGGAGGAGGTTTACTCTTCCCAGAGAGGGGGCCACACCACCAGGCCCACCGAGAATGGTCTGAGCTCCCCACCCAGCGCAGTGCAGTATCTGCGGTCTGAAGAAATGTCCAGCAATACAGAACAAGCATCAATAACCTTCCCCGCTCTGGCAGGATAAAGATCGCCATATTCTCTCTGCTCCCTCACACTCACTGAATATCTGTTATAGCTCCTTCCCACGAATAAGGATCCATCACTCTCATTACTGCATGCAGCACCTTCTCTCTCTCTATCTCTCTCACCTACGCAATACCCCTACATGTTTAGGAAACATTCTGGAGAATGCTGTTTCTACAATTCTCTGGATGATGTCGTTTGTACAATGTTCCAGATAATTTTCAAAATAATTACCAAGTTCAGCAAAATGTTCGTTCCCCCCCTCCCCCCCCCCCCCCCCCCCCCCAGTGTGTAACACATCATGGGAAGGAGCATAGTTGTTTTTTAATACTCAGGATGAAAGTGCATCATGAGGTCATTTAGCCTCTCAAATATGCTCCATTATTCAGATAAAGATAGCACCTAAACATTTGAAGACTCATCTCTTCTTGAAGACAGACGCCAGTTTGGAGGTTCTTCAGTTGTGCTGGAACACTCCAGTAATCCAGAGAGGTATGGAATATTCCACACGGTGCCACCAGTCACTCTGTAACCACTTCTATTAAAACCAGCTATGAATCGCTGATGACCGATTTACCCCTGGTCTTACGTGTGTGTGAAAAGCCTTGTTCGTTTTGTTAGACACAGTGCAAATACTTCCATTCGACTACAATTTTGTTTATAATATTGAAACTCATTTTGACTTCCCCTGTGAGCAACGATGTAAAATACTGTTTTAAATTCTCTGCCTGTTCCCTGAAACCAGTTCCCCAGTCACATCCTACAGGTGTCCCGCATATAATTTCCTGCCTTTCTTCCAAGGGTCACACACACATCATGAACATATTTTTAAATCGATTTGGAAAAACTATTGTGGCTAGTTTTAAAAAAGAAATATTTCTTGCCAGTTTTGGAATATTTTTGTTTATATTTTGCTTTATACTAACTGCTTCTGGTTCCAAAACTAAACATCCCAAATGTGGCCGATGCTGGAGCTCACCAATCTGAATTCGTTGGCTTGTGATTGATTAGTTATCCTTCACAGCCTAAATGCATTATGGGTGGTTCATCTTCACATCTTCATACCATCTTTTTTTTAACCAGACTCCATCAATGCTGAGTGTAATGAAGTATCTGCTTACACGTCTCCCCCACACATCTACTGACCTTCAACTGGGTCTATTTTCACATTCTGTTTTAGATCAGATATAAGACATAATTCTACAATTGAAATGCCTAGCTCTTTTCAATCATTTGGGGTGACCTCCATATGTGGCTGAACACATGATCAGCTGAGAGTGACGCCATTCTCACGGTTTCTCTAGCTAAATCATTTCTGGTCGATGATGCAACATTCCAGTGGGAAGCTTCATACATTACCACCTTTTCTCTCGAACGAGAAATCCTCTAACTCTGAGGGACCGGTCCTTCACCTGTGACTGTCCCATCTCCCTCGCTTCTCCCCTTATACCATCCCCTCCTTCCCAGAACAAAGATTGACCTCCCCTTGTCCTCACTTCCTACTGCACTAGAATCCACATTCACAGAATCATCCTCCGCCATTTCCATCACCTCCAGCAGAACAGCACCATCAAACACATCTTCCCTTCCCATTCACTGTTAGCATTTCACAGGGACCATTCCCTCTGTGACGCCCTCCATCATCCCGAAAACTTCCCCACTCCTCCCATGGCACCGTCCCATGCAATTGCAGAAGCTGCAAAACTTGCCCATTCACCTCTTACCTCTCACTGTCGAAGGCCCCAATCACACCTTCCAGGGGAAGCAGCATTTCACTTGTACTTTTCCCAAACTGTCTCTTATCATTCCTGCTCGAATGCAGTCTCCTTTACACTGGGGGGAAACAAAGAAGAAATTGCTTTGAGGAACACTCCCACTCTGTCTGTATGAATAACCCTGACCCTCGCATTGCTTCCCATTTCAATAACATACCTTGCTGTCATGCTACCATTTCAGACCGGCGCTGCTGCAATGTTCCAATGCAGCACATCCCAAGCTCACTTTACAGAACCATCACTTTACACTTTCGTATGTTACAGCCTGTAGGGGTTAATATACAATTCCATAACTTCACAGCCTGACCTTATTATGGCAGTTCTCCATTTTTCATGCATGCTCCCTCTTGGCCTCCCTATGACCTTGAGTGGTTGTGTCTTCTTTATCTTACACTCAATGGAGTGAACATCGTTCCCCCATTCACATCTTAATTTAAAGCCATTTCACATCATCTTCTCGTTCACCATTCCTCAAAGCTTGTTTATATTTTGCAACACTCGCATTTCCTCGTCACGCACTCCCCACCTCCGTCGAGCTCAGTTCTGTTGTGAAGAAGTGTCACACTGGACATGAAACACGAACTCTGTTTCTTTGTCTCTGCAGATGCTGCCACACCTGCTGAGTTTCTCTAAAAATGAATTGGCACAGAACAAATTTTCAATTAAACAAATAACTCTGGATACTGGAAATAAAAATGCAGATATTGCTTGATAAGCTAGGAGCATTCTGCAAGGGTCACTGCACCTGAAAGATTAACTATGCTTTCACATCACAAGATGCTGCCAGACCTGCTTAGTTTCTTCAGCAATTTCTGGTTTTGAACAAGTTCCACAGGCGTGTATCAAAGCTGCACAAACGTCTCGTCCGATACAGAGCACTTGACACAGGGAAGTAAATGATAACACAAGGTGCACACATTCATTGGTTCTGAAAATACATAAGGGTGGCACCACTGAGACTACAAAGCTCTTAATCATGGTCAGGGAGAGAAACAGAGGGGAACACATCCACTTCAAACTCAGATGATGGCATTACAGGAATGGATGCGATTCAGAAAAATATGTTAAAGGATTTAGTAATGTAACAAATTGGAGGTGTGACACCAGGGAGAACCCTGAGCAGAATGAGAATATGGAACTGGAAGTGTTACCACATCAGAAATCAGGTTAGGTCACTAAGTACGGGGTTGATGGGTGAATGGGTCTTGACGTGAACAGTGGGATAGTCAGTAGAATTTAATTGTACATATTGGAGCTGAAACTGTGCATTCATTTGGTACTGTAGAATCACAGCAGCAGCAGAACTGTATTCAATCACAATAAGTAACTTTTTCCCGAGGACAAGGCTCAGTCTACCATTACCATGAAGCCAATCTATGGTTCAGTGACGAGTGTGGGTGAACATCCAGGGTCAGAACCATTTGTCCTGAATCCTGATGACAACCCATTAAAGCTACGGCATTTGACTGGTTGAATTCCAAACAGCAGAACTAACATCTGACACAGAGAGCGAAATGATCCCGAGACGAGCCGATCATATTGAAGTTCTGCAGTCCTGCCACATCCAGACATAAATGTCGATGGACAATTAAACAACTCACTGGAAGAGAGTACTCCACAAATATCCCCATCCTACTTAACAGAATAGCCGTTACGTCAGTGTAAAAGACAAGGATCTTCACCGTCTTCAGCCAGAAGTGTTGAGTTGACCATCCACCTCACTCTCGCCATGATGCCCACAGAACCACAGATGCCAACCTTCAACCAATTTGATTCGCTGTACGTGACATGAAGAAACAGCTGAACACAGTAGATACGACAAAGGCAATGGGCCCTGACACCATTCCTGCACTGAAATCTTGTGCTGCATAACAAGCCGTTTCCCTGGGGAAGCTGTTTCATTCCAGCTCCAACTCTGACAGCTCCATGGCAATGTGGAAAATTACTCAACTATGTCCAGTTCCCTAATAGAGGAATAAGTACAATCTGACCAATTACCATCCCATTAGTCCCATCACAAAAGCCAAATTGGTGGGAGTTCTTTTTGACAGAGCTGGTAACTAGCGCAGAAATAACCCGCTCAGTTTGGTTTCCAGTTGGTCCCCATGTGGAGATGATGCTGTTGTAGAAATGTCACTGGGTTACAAATCTAGACCAGGCTAATGCTCTGTCAGCTGTTGGAAGTTAAAAACAATTAATAAAATATCGAGATCTAAAATCTGGTATCAGTAATAGTGATATTGAAACCAATGTCGATTGTAAGCACCAATTTCCTTCCCCAATGAATTTTCAGGAAGTGAATCTCCCGTGCTTTCCTGGTCTGGCCTACAAGTAACTCCAGACGCACAGACATGTGATAAATTATTCAATTCTCTCTGAAATGGACAAGCAAGACACTCAATTATAGCAAACTGCTCCAACGTCTTAAAGGGTAAAACTGGACAGAACACACGGCCCCAGCCTCAGTATCAGAACGGGAAATACAGTCCTGTTGATCCTGCAGAGGCCTCCTTCCTAACATCTGAGAGCAGATGGCAACATTTACAGAGCTTTTCCACAGACTGCACCGAAACATCGGGAAATGAGTCGGTCATTCAACACACTGGGCCTCCTTCATTGCGCACCTTTCTTCATAAAGTGAGCTTCTGCTCATTGTGACGTGATTCCATCTCAGGCACCAGCTGAACAGCAAAACTCAGCCTCAGGATCATCTGTCTGCAAAATGCACCATCAGTGAGTGCAGCTAAATCAGGAATGTAATCCACTCTGCAAGCCTTGAACTTAAGCCTGAAAGTGGGATTTGTAGTCTGCATTTAGAAGGAACTTTATTTCAAACCAGGGGGGAGAATTTTGGAGAGAACTGGAATTCTGCCTCGGCATCATGTGGTCAGTCAGCTCACGCGCTTTCTGGTGAAGTGCTTGGTGAAAGATACAGTGCTGTAGTCAGTGACTGTAGTGTTAATTTGTTACATTTACTGTACTAATAAATTACAATATATGTTTTAAAGATTTGTGTAGACTGTGCTATCGTTTGTGTTAGGCAAACTATTGTTTTTGTTTTGATTTTTACTGATATTATTGGAGGGTCGCCGCTTACCCTCTTTTTCGACTTGGTCCCCTTATTTATATTGCACTGTTTTCGATAATACAGTGTTCCACAGGAATGCAGTTGCCGCATAATCGGAGAACTACCTGCAATGATCGCTGATCCTCTATCTCCACACCATACTCCTGCTCTCTTCCCATTCCTTTTGTGTCTAGAAATCCTTATTTATATTCAGCGCCTTGGCTTCCACAGCCTAATATGGTCGAGAATTCCCCAGGGTCACCAGTCTCTGAGTTCAGACATTTATTCTAATCTCAATGCACTTTGGTCTGTCTGTACCTAATGATGTGGCCCCTTGTTTTAGCCATCCCAGACAGGGGAATGATCATCCTTGCTTCCATACTGTCTCGCCATGTCGGAGCTGTACATAGTTCACCCATTTTCCTAAACCCTATGGAACACAGGCCCAGTCAACTCATCTCTGCTCCCACAACAAACCTGTCATCCCAGAAATCAGTCTGGTCACTCTTCGCTGCACTCCCTCTTTGTCAGTTTTGCCCTTTATGAGATAAGGAGCCGAAACTGCACACAATGTTGCATAATGTTCGAGATAGGGTCTCACCAAGGCCATGTGCGGCTGTAGTAAGACATACCTACTCCTGGACTCAAATCCCTTTGAAATGTAGATCAACACACCAGTTCAACAATGCTGTGTATTCCCCCAGGCAGCTGAGCCTGCTCTAACCTTAGTGGGAACATTACAGCAGGCTGGTAATGTGTTGCTGCTGCTGTACAGGAAGTTAGTGAGGTCACATCTGGAGTAATGTACTTACTTTCCATCTCCTCACTGAGGAAACGACATTGGAATTAACTAAGATTCTTACCTCAAATTTACGCTGAAAACCATCCCATACATAACCCAATACCCCCAGCACAATCTCTGCGCACGTAAAATTTTCCATGACTTAACCTGGACAACATGGGACTGCGGAAAGAAACTGGAATACCCCATGGTAACACTTGCAGGCACAAGGAGAATGTGCAAACTCCACACAGACAGTAACCAACTTCACTCAGAAATGAATGGTTTTGAGTAAACGATTGGGACTGAAGGCAAATTGTTCATTTCTGTTGTTAAAAAATTAACAGGAGACTTTCAAAGTAAAAGCACAATCCATCACAGTCGACATGGTTTTATTAAGGGGTAATCATGTTTGAATGATTTGTCTAACTTTTTTTTAAAATGCTACAAAGAAGGTGAACAAAGGGGATCTGAATGATGTATTATATCTGGACTTTCAGAAGGTAATACATAAAGTACCTGACAAAAGATTAATATCAAATACAAGAGCACATGGAGTTAGGAAAATTTATTTGCTTGGAGAAAATATTGGCTAACCAATAAAAAAAAAACTATGATATGGAAGTGTTGGCTTTGGACTGGGTAGGACAAGGTCAAACATCACACGGCACCAGGTTATAGTCCAACGGGTTTATTTAAAAACGCAAGTTTCCATAGGGGTGCTCTTTCATCAGGTGTTAGAGAGAGAGGACCTTAGAAACAGAATTTATGAGGAAAGATCAAAAGGTTGTACAACTCATGGACATAAATTGAACACATCGAAGACGGCTCCTCAATCTTTAATCAGTTAGAATCAAGGTGAAGTTTTTGATTGATTAATATGCAAATCCGAGATATCATTTCAAGTCACTTCCTGGAGACACCTTCAGGTATTATCAATGTAAAGGAGGTGACCCCTCCGGTCAGGCAATATATTTTACGGTGGGGTCTTGTTTGGAGTCTGTCTGTGTCTTCACCTGGAGTAAGTCTGGATTTATGTCCAAAGTAGGAGCTGATAAAATACCGCATTGACTGACTGTATACAAATTGTATATTTTTGACAAAATATAATGTATCTGCAAATACAAATCGGCAAATGCAAATTCAGCACAGATTTATGCGTGTGCGTGCATGTGTGTTTGCGTATACACGGATATGTGTGTTTGAGAACAAGTTGGAGTGTCTGCGTGAGGCGGAGAGAGACAGGGTGTGCCTGCGTGTGAGAGAGGGAAGTGTGTGTGTGTGCATGTGAGAGAGGGGGAGTGTGTTTGTCTGCGCGGAGGAGAGGGAGAGAGTGCATGGGTGTATTTAAAGGCGAGAGCGAGAGGATGCATATATCCTTGTTAAAACACAGATAGATTTGGCAGATCCACTTCCCACACACACTCACACCATGGTTTCAGAGCTTCCGCTCTCTGCAGCCTCTGCTCCATTTGTTGTTCATGTTACAGACCCAGATGCTGTCACTACACTCCCGTTACTCCATCCAGAGTTGGGTCACCAAATCCTCAGGTCTCCCTGAATGTCTGAGGCAGCTCACAGCACAACCTCCAGCGAACCATCTGCAGCACGTCCAACAACGTTTCAGTAACAGGAGTCAGTCAGAAGCCCTCAGCTACAGTTAGAGGCCTGGTCCTTTACAATAATACCCGAGGGGCCTCCTCATGTTAGTGACCACACAATCATCTGAGAGGGACAAACAGGCTTTCAGTGGACAGGCACAGACCAACTTTCAAAGGCATGTCTCAAAGCGGCTGGACCCCACTACACAACACGGAACAACAGATTAGATTACTAGATTAGATTAGATTACTTACAGTGTGGAAACAGGCCCTTCGGCCCAACAAGTCCACACCGACCCGCCGAAGCACAACCCACCCATACCCCTAACCTAACACTACTGACCCGCACATCTTTGGACTGTGGGAGGAAACCGGAGCACCCGGAGGAAACCCACGCAGACACGGGGAGAACGTGCAAGCTCCACACAGTCAGTCGCCTGAGTCGGGAATTGAACTCGGGTCTCAGGCGATGTGAGGCAGCAGTGCTAACCACTGTGCCACCGTGCTGCCCACAAACAGCCCGCCACATACCATTTAATTGTTTCTGAACTTCACAATACCAACACTCGATACATTCGGAAGCCACAAAACAACACCAGGGGAAAGGTTCAGAAAAAGCAAACAATCAATTAACTGATAACATGTCGTGAAAATCTGGATAAGGAGACAGGGGAGTGGGAGTAATTGGAAAGGTGAGGTAATGGTGGGTCCAATCACAAGAATGGAAGCATTCATTACAGCCAGATTATTGTAAAATTATTGCCAGATCAGCTGAAATGGTTAGTTACATCAAATTCTGAATCTGCCTCACAGAACCATCCCAGACACCATAAACTGGACAAGGTACCAGCCAGATTGGAGAGCTGTGCAGACCATGCAAGTGGATTACACTATAAACTCGAATACCTGCCCGGCATGAGGAGCCTGGCAAATCTTTGCCAGTATATTGCTACTATATGTGCACTGCATAAAAGTATTTCACGGGAAGTTTTGCAACCCATGCAGTGAGTGACAAATGTCTGGTTCTATATCTCCACTGCACCAGTATAAGGCGAGAGATTTTGTGTGTGTATATGTGTGTGTGCGTGTGTGTATGTGTGTGTGCGTGTGTGTGTGTGTGTGTGTGTGTGTGTGCGCATTGGCGACAGTAGATATGACAATTGTTGTTTGACAGAGAACAGACATGGAGGAAATCAGATTAAATGATAACAACTGACAGAGGTTTGTGTAATTAACAAAGGGAGACTGAGAACAGTGTCATAGACAGAGGTGACAACGTGCTTGTGAATATTAAAGAAAAAGCATTGCCAGAACCAAAAACAATATAAATCAATCCATACAGGAATGATGGGATTTTGGTCTGCGTTTAGATACAAGCCATGGAGTATCGGACTCAGATTTGGTTTGGCAGGTTTGAAGCTGGGAGAGTCAGCAGCAGATTATTGGCTTCATAAAGACTGTATTTCATAGCTCAAAGTTAAAGTAGCAGATGGGATGAACCAGTGAAGTATATTCTGCAGGTGTTGATAGTTAAAATTAGAAATGGTCAGGATATGGTGTTTGTAATCAGCTCGTGGCTAAAGGGATCACCATAGTTGTGGCTCATCTGTTTCAACCTCAGTTATTGACCAGGGGTGAGATGGAGTCAGAGGAAGGAAATGGAATTTGTATCCAGAACAGAAGATAGTGACCTCCAAGCTTTCAATATTTAAATAGCAAGGGCAGTGATACAATGAATCCTGGCTCATAATTGAAATTGAGTAGTTCACCCCACAAGGCGCAGTGTCAGAACTAAAGAAGGAGAGAAAGAATGAAAGAAGTTCACTGTTGTTGTTCCTGGTGGTTTGGAGAGTGAATGTTTACGGAATAGAGTAATTGAAAAGAAGAGTAATACAGTCGCACATGGTTAATGCAAATAATAAATGGAAAGTGAAACTTACCAGGGACACCAGCAATAGCCAGGATAGGATAATAAAATATTGAATAATGTAAAGTGCATATTTGATCCGTGGTGATAATGGCCACCAATAATATGTAAAAAGAATTGAAACATAACCGGATAAACTCCTGTCTATTGTTGGAACATTCCAGTTTATTGTTTTCAGATTCTGATCCATTGTTGGGACATTCCAGTTTAATGTGCTCAGATTCTGATCTCTCTTCCCCTTCTCTCTGGAGCTGCTGATCCCTGTTTGTGTTGTCCGTGTTGCTCCCACTCATACCATGGGATGACATATTGAACAGAGCTCATTATCATTAAAAGATGGACACCCTCCACTGGGTTAATTATAATTCACGGAGACTGACAGTAATCACAATCACCAAACAAACAGATTCAGTTAACCAATTCCATACATCATGTTACATATCACAATGAAAGGGGGAATCTATTCAAATTGAATGCAATAGATAAGGTTTGCTGAGAGATCGATTATAAATCTTTCAATCTTTTTAATCTTTCTTCCCTGTATGTGAGAGCATTGCCGGATCACTGCTGGATTGTATATGTTTTTTCCCTGTTTCTTTAGGGGACAGGGATAAAATAACAGACCAGCTGTAAAAGATGTCTGGTGAGGAAGTTTCTTGATACCTTTCTGTAATGCTGCTTCCAGATAGAAATGCGCTGATATCAAGTCCTTGCATAACCTTGAGACATTATTCAGAGCATTGAAACTGCTGCTCAGAAACATGGAAAAACACGAGGCAGTCATTCAACTGCTCGAGACTGGGACACAGGAACAGGAGGGAGTCACTCAACTGCTCGAGACTGGGAAACAGGAACAGGAGGGAGTCACTCAACTGCTCGAGACTGGGACACAGGAACAGGAGGCATCATTCAACTGCTCGATACTGGGACATAGGAACAGGAGGCAGTCACTCAACTGAGACTGGGACGGGGGAAATCAGAGAGCGAGTGAGGCCCCAGGATCCTGTTACGCAGGAATACAAGTAGGTGACTCACGCCCATCAGTATGGGTCACTTGGAGAGAAGGGGAATTGTCTTGTTACTGACAGAAATATCCGAATAAGTTACATGAGCGAGCCATTCAATCCTGCTTCAACATTCTCTAAGACCACGGCTGATCTGATTGTGATTTCCTCATTCCCCTCTCTGCAGCCTCTGCTCCATTCGTGGTTTATGTTGCAGACCCAGATGCCCTAACTGCAGCCTCTATGACCCATCCAGAGTAGGTCAGCAAAGTGTCTGGTCTTCCTGAATGTCCCACAGCAGCTTATAGCACAGCCTCCAGGGAACAGTCCACAACATTTCCACCTATGTACCAAAACTAGAATTAAGTCAAATGACACTTAAATGCAAATAGGAAGCCTGGTCTGAATCAGTAACAGTTGAGGGAATTCCTCATGTTACTGAGCACACGATCAGCAGCGAGTGATTAACACAAGCCTTCAATGGGTACGCACAGAGCAAGTTACAAAGATGTGCCTGAAAACTGCTGAAACCCCACTATCCAACATGGAGGACAGGGCAGGATACTGGGAAGTCAAAGAAAATGCAAGCTATATATTTTGAACATTGTTCCTAAGCTTCTTAATGTTGGAAGCTTATGCTCTCGGGTGAGCAGCATTCAAGGCAAGAAGAAGATATGGGACAGTTATTCAAATTAAAACTGGATAATTAAAATTGGATGTCAGGGTTTAAATACCAATGGTTTAAATAGCAACTAATGGGAGGGATTTGGGAAATAGACAGAGGGCGAGAGATCCAGATACAGTATTATGGGAGGATGTGTTCACAGGTTTCAGGATGCTGAAGTGAAGACATTACGATAGCATCTCACAACATAAACTGGTATTTCCGGGAATGAATAATTAATGGGATATTGGAGTGAGGTCAGACAGAGTCATAGAGTCATGGAGATATGCAGCACGGAAACAGACCCTGCAATCTAACTTGTCAATGCCGATCAGATAACGCAAATTAAACGAGTCCTATTTGCCAACATTTGGCCCATATCAATGTAAACCTTCATGTACGCATTCAAATGTATTTTAAATGTTGCAAATGTAACAGCCTCCACACCTCCACTGGCACCTCTTTCCACACATGTCCCACCCTTAGTTGGAAAAAGTTGCTCCTTAGGTCATTTGTAAATCTTCCCCCTCTCACCGGAAATCCATGCCTCTAGTTTTGGGGAAAAGACCTTGGTGATTCATCCTGTACATGCCCCTCACGCTCCAGGAAAAATCACCCCAATCTACTCACCCTCTCCCTATAGCTCAAATCCTGGCAACATCCTGGTAAATCTTTTCTGACTCCCTTCAAGATTCACAATATCTTTCCGATAGGAGGGAAATGAGAATTGAATGCAGCACTGCAAAAGTGACCAAACTAGGTGCTGTACAGCAGCAACGTGACCTCCCAATTCATACAGTCAAAGCACTGGCCAGTAAAGGCAAGCATACCAAATGCCTTCTTCACTATCCTAACGACCTGCGATTCTACTTTCAATGAATTATGAACCTGGATTCCAAGGTCTCTTTGATCAGGACCACCCTCCAGGACGTTACCATTAAGTGTATATGTCCTTTCCTGATTTGCATTTCCAAAATGCAGCACCTCACATTTACCTAGATTAAACACCATTTGCCACGCCTCAGCCCATCAGCCCATCTGATCAAGGTCCCATTTTACTCTGAGGGAAACCAGCAATTTTGGTGTCATCTGCAAACTTACCAACTATAGCTGCTAAGTTCACATCCAAATAATTTATATAAATCGTGAAATGTAGTGGACCTAGCACTGATCTTTGTAGAACACCATTGGTCACAGACCTCCATTGGAAAAGCATCCTTTCACCACTACGCTCTGTCTCCTACCTTCGAGCCAATTTTGTATCCACATGGCTAGTTCTCTCTGTGTTCCATGTGAACAAAACTTGTTAACCAGTCTGCCATGTGGAAAGTTGTCAAATGTCTGACTGAAGTCCATATCGACAAGGTGCACCTCTCGGCCTCAATGAATCCTCTTAGTCAATTCTTCAAAAAAAACTCAGTCAGTTTAGTGAGACACGATTCCCCATGCTTCAAGCCATGTGTCCTATCCCTTATCAGTCCTTGCCATTCGAAATACATGCAAACCTTGTGCCGCATAATCCTCACCAACAATTTGCCCTCCACTTATGGCTTTTCCTTACCATCCTCTTAAATGGTTTTAGTAATTGCACCAAGTTGGCAAATCTCATATTTTCTGCTACCTCACCTGTGACAATTGACAATGCAAATATCTCAGCAAGGGGCCCAGCAATCACTTCCCTCGCTCCCACAGAGTTCTAGGGTACACCTGATCAGGTCCTGGGGATTTTCCCCATTTACAGGTTTTATGAAGTCCAGCATCTCCTCCTCTGTAATGCAGATACTTTTCACGTTACCACTATTATTTGTAAAGTTCTCTGGCTTCCATATCCTTCTGCACAGTCAAAATGCTTGTTCGGTGTCGCCTCCTTTTCCTGTGGTTTCACACATCGGCAGCTTTCCTAATCTGTAAGTGGCCCAAAACTCGCCAGTGTTACTCTTTCCTCCTTAATGTATGGGTAGAGTACATTTGGATTCTCCTTAACCCTATTTGCCAAAACTATCTTATGTTTCCATCATGGCCTCCTTATTTCCCACTTAAGTATACTTCCACTGGCTTTAGACTCACTGGACATTGACTTTAAATATGGAATTGAGAGGCTAATGATGATGATAAATACATTTTCGATTTTTGGAAAAAAAAACAACTGGTTCGCTGATGTTCTTGATGTAAGTAAACTGCCATCCTCACCTGTTCTTGGTTACATGTGACTCCAGACCCACAATAATGTGTTTGACTCTTAACTGCATTCCAGGCAATTAGTGATTGGCAATAAATGCAGGCCCAACCAGCGATACCCTCATCCCGTGAATACTGAGAAAAAAACCTCGATTCCTCCTCTCTCTACCTGACATATGTTTCCCTCTTATCCGTGACCAGACCCTCAATATCTCCAGTCCTCCAGCATTCCTTACACTTATAAACCTTACCCTTCACCCTAATAGGGACATACTGTCTACTGTCTCTGGGTTCTTGACATCTCATTTTTGAAGGCTTCCCTCTTCTCAGCTAACCCCTTATTTGTGAATATCTGTCCCAATCCAGTTTGGAAGTTCTTGCTAATATCATCAAAATTGGCCTTCCTCCAATTTAGAACATTATGTTTTAGACCCAGTTCATTCTTTTCCATTCTATTTTAAAACTAATGGAATTATGATTATTTGTCCGAAAGTGCTTCCCAACTGATACCTCAGTCACCTTACCTGTCTTATTTCCCAAGCGTAGTTCATGTTCAGCTCATTCTCTGTGATGGAGAGTATTGGATGAGCAAATTCAGCTTTGTAACTGTGAGTGAGGTCAGCAGTGCATTCGACTCGTTGGATTGAATCTAACAATAATTCGTCTCCTCGCCATTTGCATTGAGTGTGACAGACGGATCGATTTCACAAAGCCAAGCTAGTTTCCTGGAGCTATCTTATCAAACTTTTCTCATTAACCCCTACCCCATGGTGTCCCTCTCATTCAATGCTAGCCCGATTCTCCTACTCATCATGTCTGGAGGTACTCACGATCGCCCAGATACCCCTGGATATTCCGTGATCCCTGGCACTGGTGCCATCTTTAAAAGGCCAATGGGCACACGGTTGAGCTTTCACAGTTTGGAGCTGCTCTGCACAATTTAACCCGAGTATGGCAGACAATGGGAAATTACACTACGGTTTATCAACTGGGGCATGGAGGTCCTAGTGGGTGGGCTAGCACAGAGTGGGGGACTTACTCTTCCCAGAGGGGGGGGGCACATCAGCAGACCCGCCGAGCATGGTCTGAGCTCTCCACCCAGCTCAGTGCAGTATCTGCGGTCTGAAGAAATGTCCAGTAACACAGGACAAGCATCAATAACCTTCCCCGCTCTGTCAGGCTATTCTCTCTGCTCCCTCACACTCACTGTATATCTGTTGCAGCAGCAACCCAGAACAAGGCTAATGCTTCACCACTATCACTGCTGCATGCAGCACCTTCCCCCGCCTCTCTCTCCCCCAATTATAACCCCCCACCCCACAACACTAATAACACTACATGGATACAACACTGTGGACTGACTCCCTTCAGACACCTCACCATATCTCCCTCCACCTACACCAGCACTAACAACAGCGCCACCCACTCCTGCCCTCCCCTTCTCCCATTCCAGGAAAAACAGCCTGGAATAGGACACAAAGGGCCAAGCCAGGTGATGGAGTGCCCGATATCCATTCCCTCACCCCCCTCCCTCCGGCCATGTGGGGAGGACCATGGCTTGAACCGGAGAGGACTGGGATGTCTCGTGTGGAAATTCTGAAACATCCGCAACCAACCGACCGAGTAAGGAGCAATGTTCAGTGAAGGGAAATTCTCACTTTAACCCACTGGCAGCTCCGTGTCCCCCGGCGCAACTTGGAAGTCGTGGCCCTGATGACATCTACCTTTTGTGTTGAGCTGGTGCAAATAGAATTCCCCACGGTCTCGAAGGGCATGAGGGTGGGCTCACAACACACCATCTCCACCACCTCCGAGGAAGTGAGCACGGAGACTCTTTCCTCCTGTAAACAGCTCAGATACTGACTCTAATTTGTGAGATTTTCTGCTACCCCACTTGTCCTGATGTCTTCGATAATCTGTGCTCATACTTCGAGCATCTTCTGCTTTTGCACTTCCTCTTTAATGTTACCTTTCAATGTCCTTCCTACCAAAAAGCATCAACTCACACTGTTCTGCTTTGATCGGCATCTACAATACACCTGAACACTACACCAAAATATAACTTTCCTGTTGGAGTTCCACACCATCCTCAACAAACTTTACAATTCTTCCAGTTTTGATATCTGCAAAGATTGAAATTGTCCTACAATCACACTCCACACTGAAATACTGACACACACCAGGCAGAACGATTGAAATATTGACAAGAGCACCATGGAGCGAGTGAAATACTAACACTCTCCATGTCTGTGTTAATGTCAAGGAATAGCGAGTGCCTCTATGTGTGTGTATTTGTGTGCGTATCTGTGTGTGGCGAGTCTGGCAGTCTCTGTGGTGTTTAAAGTGATGTAATGCCCCCGACACTAGTTCTGAGTAAGGGTCACTCGATCCAAAACGTCAACTTTCATTTCTGTCCAAAGATGCTTCCAGAGCTGCTGGGCTTTCTGTTGTTGTCAATCTCTGCTGCACTCCCAACCCCAACCCCAACCCGCCATCTCCCACCTTCCACGCCACTATAATCGTGGTGGCAAAGTGTGCAAACCATCAGGGATTCAGTTTGGGAGGGAGAGAGAGAGGGCAGTAGTTCACAGCACAATAAAATCTAAATTTTGATTGCACCAAACACACACACACACACACACACACACACACACACACACACACACACACACACACACACACACACACACACACACACACACACACACACACACACACACACACACACAGTTGGTGTGGACAGGATTGTCATTGGACTGAAGCCCTCAGAGTGGAACAGTTCTGTGCACAAATGTCTGCTCTCCTTCTCTAATGTGGAAACAGTTTGTGACTGGGTAGTTTTTCCAACACACAGTGTACTCACTAAAGCATATTTCCATTGCAATTACATCCAAGCATATCCGAGTGAGCCATATTGCATGGCGATGAGATTAATTTTAATGC
Source organism: Hemiscyllium ocellatum (assembly GCF_020745735.1). NCBI lineage: Eukaryota > Metazoa > Chordata > Chondrichthyes > Orectolobiformes > Hemiscylliidae > Hemiscyllium > Hemiscyllium ocellatum. The sequence goes on from NC_083444.1 coordinate 27,515,578, forward strand.
ACTTCCTGTAATTAGCTATTTTTAATGTCTTACTCTTACAAGTAACCTTATACGTGAGAAAGAATTGAAAAGACAGAAACCAGACCAGCAGAGTGTGGGATTGGATCACTTTAAAATAAAGAGGGAAAGGGAGAGGAAGCGAGAGTGGTTTAGACCCCGTTTCAGTGATTCACCCCAAAAACAAGAAGAGTTCCCATTGCACAGAGATGCAGAGACAGAGATCCACACACTAATGCAGGAACACATGTAACAAGCACAGAGAGATAGACATGCACACAGTGGTACACAACGACAGATGTAGACACAGGGGAATAGACAAACACGAACAGAAACATGCAGATACATACTTGGACATACAAACACACGCAGACTCATCGAGATAAACAGGATATTTGCAAACAGATCAATCGGCCCATACAGCCCCTGCTGGCAATAATTCCAAACTAAACCAGTCTCATCTGCCTGCGCTTGATCGAGACTTGTCCAAATATTCGCTTATTCTTGTACTTAATCAAATGCATTTTAAATGCTGTAATGTTACCCACAATCCATCACTTCCTCGGGAGGTTCACTCCCTACACGAACTACATGCTGTGTAAAAGAAAATACCTTACGGGTTCTGTTCAGGTGGACCCAATAATTCTATAGGAAGCTAAGGAAGTGATTGCAGGGCCCCTTGCTGAGAGTTTTTTTTAATCATGAATAGCCACAGGTGAAATGCTGGAATTCATGAGTTTAACTAAAGTCGTGCTAATAAACAAAATGGAAAGGAAGAGCTAGGGAACTATAGATTGGTGAACCTGATATCAGTGGTAGGCACGTTGTTGGAGGGAATCATGAGGTATATGATTGACATGTATTTGGAAAGACACATTAGGTATAGGCAAATGTGTGGACTGTAAATGCTGGAGATGTGTGTCTAGATTAGAATGGTGCTGGAAAAGCACAGTAGGTCAGGCAGCATCTGAGGAGCAGGAAAATAGACGTTTTGGGCAAAAGCACTTTATCAGGATAGGCAAATTGGGTTGTGCCTGGAAAAACATGTCTCACTAACTTAATTATTTTTTGTTGAGAAATAACGGAGAGGATTGATGAGGGCTGAACGCTGGATGTGATCTATATAGATTTCAGTTAGGCATTTGACAAGGTTCAGCATGGGAGACTGGTTAACAAGGTTAGGTCGCATGGAATACAGGAGGAATTAGCCAGTTGGATACAGAACTGGTTTAAAAGTAGAGGACAGCGTGTTGTGGTGGAAAGTTGTTTTTCAGACTGGAGGTCTGTGACCAGTGGAGTGCCACAAGGATTGGTGCTGGTTCTGCTACTTTTCATCATGGATATAAATGATTTGGATATGGACATAGGAGGTATATTTCGTAAGTTTGCAGATGACACCAAAATTGGAGGTATAATTGCCAACAAATAAGGTTACCTCAGATTACGATGGGATCTTGATCAAATGGGCCAATGGACCGATGAGTGGCAGACAGAGTTTACCTTGATAAATGTGAGATGCTGCATATGGGAAAGGCAAATCAGGGCAGGATTTAATACACTTAAGAGTAAAGTAATAGGGAGTGTTGCTGAACGAATTGACCTCAGAGTACAAGTTTATAGTTCCTTGAAAGTGCATTGGCAGGTAGATAGAATAGTGAAGAAGGTATTTGGTATGTTATTGGTCAGTGCAAAATGTATATGAGTTATGAGACTTGATTACGTATGAATAGTACATTGGTTAGACCAGTTTTAGAATACTGTATGCAATTCTGATTCCCCTGCTGTGGAAGGATGTTGTGAAACTTGAAAGGGTTCAGAAAAGGTTTACAACGATGTTGCAATGATTGGAGGTCTTTAGCTACAGGGAGAGGCTGAATAGGCTGAGGCTGTTTTCCGTGGAGCATCAGAGGCTGAGGGCTGACGTTAGAAGTTATTAAAATCATGGGTACAATGGTTAGAGTGAATAGCCAAGGCCTTTTCCCAAGGGTAATGCAGTCAAAAACTGGATGGCAAATATTTAAGGTGAGATGGGAACGACACAAAAGGGATTCAATGGGCAAAATCTTCATGTGGAGGGTCGTTGTGTGTAACGAGTGCCAGAGGAAGGTGTGGAGGCTGGCACAGTTACAACATTTAAAAGGCATCTGGATGGGCAGATAAATGGGAGCGGTTCAGATGGAAATGTTCAAAATGCTGGCAAATGGGAGGAGATTAATTTTGGCTATCTGGTCTGCATGGACGCATTGGACCAAAGGGTCTGTTTCCATGCTGTACAGCTCTATGACGCTATGTCTTTTTAGAAACGTGCTCCTCTTATCTTAAAACATTCTTCTATTTGAGGGTAAAGACACCTACTATTCAACATTATCGATACCCCTCATGATATTATAAACATCTATAAGGTTACCTCTCATGTTATCCATAACCATCCAAGGCAGCCCATGACCCACTGGGAGAAGAACCCCATTTATAACACGCCGAGAGAAAGCTGTAACCGGTTTGTATAAACTTGAAAATATAACGACAAAAACAAGCAAATCAACACTTTAAACGATTACTTCTACTATGAACCAAAATAGAACACAAATAAGCATAGACTTTCCCCCTTGCCCACAGGGGGCGCTCATACAACCTACTAATCCCCCATGGCTCCTCCTAGCTGAAGCCGATCCCAACCCAGACAAAACAAAGTTAAAAAACGTTACATGGGTCTTACAACAAGAAAATTAAAAGTGTGCATTCAATCCTGTCCCATCCAAACCTTCACCCGAGGCAGTCCTTGTGAAACAAATGTAACTACCCCACCTCCCCCAACCCCTTTTCTATTCCGTACTAAGAGAGAGAAACGAAAAGTAAATGATAGAAAAGAACAAAGGACAATGGGCGGGGAGGAAGAAAGGAAGAGATGGACAAAGGAAAATTGGGACCTCCACATGCTAAAAAAAAGACCGAGTTAAACCAGGCAAACCCCAGAGAAAACAAAGGGAACACATTTGTCCATATTATTTGAACCAGCCAGTCTATTTCAATGTATACAGGAAGTCCTTTGCGTTTTCTGGTGAGTCAAAATTAAACACAGACCCTCCATGTCTGTATATTGCTGGATATCTTACCAAGTACTGAATATTCACATCCCTCAGCGTCCTTTTTGCCTTATCAAAGGTTTGTCTCTTGCAGATCATAGCTGTAGAAAGATCTTGGAAAAACATAATTCGTGATCCCTTGTAGGTCAGAACCTATATATCCTTCGGCAGAGCTCTAGAAGCTTCCAGCATCTGTTTTTCTCTATCGTGCTGGAGTTGCACAAGGACCGGGCAGTGCACTGGTCCGATCCGGGTCTGTACACTGTGACCCAGTGGGCCCGCTCGGCCCGCACCCAGTCTGCCCTGACTTCCAGCTTCAAACATTGTGTGAGCCATTGCTCCAAGAAGCTTCCGAGCTGGCTTTCTTGTTCCCGTTCGGGCAGCCTGACCAAGCTGATGTTCTTCTGACCGCGCCGATTTTCGAGGTCCTCGACGTGCTCTACTAAGGACTGTACCTAACATTCCCGGCCTTGGACGCGACCCGCTGAAGATTCTGCCATGGTTTCTGAAGCCGCAGTCTGCTCTTCCACCTCCACGACATGTGGCCTGACATGCTAGATCTCCTGGTCATGCTTCTGCAGCATGGCTGAGATCAGTTCCCGCGTGGTTCAGGTCTCCGCCATTGCTGAATAAATCTTCTCTCGCAGGCTCCTGCACTTCGAGTCCAGAATCTTCTCCACAAATAAGTTCCCTGGGATGCTCGCGGAGGCCGACATCACAGATGCAGGCGTATCCATTGCTGCAGTGCTCTGCTGGTTGTGATCCTCATGGTCATTTTCCCTTAGTCATTTTCCTTACTCACTTAAAATGGCAGAGAGCAATCCTGGGGATCAAAAACGACCGATGTTTACGACAATAGGGAAGAAATAGAGGATGAACGTAGACTTTGTCTGGGTTCTGGTGCAGAGCTCAGCAGGGCAGTCCTACTGGATCGCTGCCATCATGGATCTCCCCTGAATAATCACTGTGAACAAACAGTGGTTTGAAGACGTTTCTTGTAGATGGAGACAATTGAGAACCATTGGATGTAATATCGTTGGATATTCAGCTGGATGTTTAAGAGTTCAGAACGTGAATAGTAAATAAAATTAAACCAAAGTATTTCAGGAGGGTCATTTGGAAATTGAAAGGTAAAAGTGAAGTTGGCCTTCAGTTAAAGGGAATTGGAATATCGAAGTAAAAGCGTTCTGCACAGGCTGCATGCAGTGCAGATGAGATTATACCTGTGTTCTGTACTGTTTCAAAGAATGAGAGGTGATCTCAGCGGATCTTAGAAAATTCACGAGCAGCAGATTGACTAATACAGGGACATGGCGAAGTGCATCAGGTAAGATTAGGGAAATCCCAAGATATTTCACAAAAACATCAAGCAGAACAGAATAACCAGAGAACAATAAGGACCCATTTCGAAACCAAGCGGGCTAACTGTGTGTGAAGCTGGTGAACATTGATAGATTGTGACACGAGAGCTTCACATCTGTTTTACTTGGGAGAAGAAGGAGGCAGATACAGAATTCAAGAAGATGCATCGTGAAGCTCTCGTGAATAGATAGATATAAGATGCAAGTTGGGATTGATGGCTTTGGATGATGTGAAGTCCAGATGAGTTGTATCTCACGATGCTGTTGGAGACAAGAAAGGAAATTATCTGACGTAAATGTTTATGTCGAATCTGACCACAAAGGAGATTCCAGAGGACTAGAGAACAGCTACATGTTCCCAACTTACTGGAAAGGTGGTGGAGATAGACCGGTGTCTGGTGGTATACCACAGCGAGCAGTGCAGTGTATCTTATTATTTGTGTATTCATAAATGATGTAGACGTGAATATTGAGGGGAGAGTGGGGTGGGGGGGGGGGGCGAGTGTAATAAGTAATTTTGTGTTTGATACAAAGATTGGCCAGGTGGTTGGCAGTGAGAAAGAAGGCCTTATTTTACAGGAAGAGACAGATGGAATGGTCAGATGGCCAGATCAATGGCAGATGGAATGCAAACTGATAAATATGAGGTGATGCAGTGTGGAAGCAGGAATCACACAGGGGAGTACTCAAGGAATGGCAGCACACTAGGAAGCTCAGAGAGTGTTTCTCCACATATCCCTCAATGTGACTGGACAGTGTAATAGTTAGTTAAGAAAACACACGGGACTGTAGGCACAGAGTTTATTCATCGAGGTGAAATACTATGAGCCAAACAGGCCATTTGTTAGGCCATAGATAGAATACTGTGTGCAGTTCTGGGAGCCACATTACAGGAAGGGTTTTGGTTTCTCAATAACTTCAGAAACTCTTGGAATCTCAACAGAGTTGGAAGCTTCAGTGGAAGTCTACTAGCTGCAACTCTTTCTGAATTTTCACTTGATTTTTTTCTCCATTCTCGATTGGAGAACTGCATCTGAGAATCTGTGTCTGTACTTTCCTTTTTGACAAGTATGTGTTTATGCGATATTACTGTATCAGAACTCTTAATTAATCATGGTTGCTCTATCTATCATTCTGATATGATTTCCAAAAAGTCTTATTTTTCTGAATTCCGATTTATTTGCCTGTGTTGTGTTTTTCTTCACGTCTTGTAGTTTAACCAGTCACATTGCATTTGGAACAGACACTTTACATTTCCTTTAAAATAAGAAATCATCAGAGTCTATACCACCACCTTCAAATATGTTTGAGGGGCTCTGGTATGGTTAAACACGTGACTCCTTCCCATCCTGTGTAATTGGTTGGAGGCACTAAATGGACTATCTCTACTCTTCTCCAATCATTTCATTGAGCTGACTGACTTTCTCATATTCCTGTGAAGCTAGCGTGAGGGACTGAATGAGCTCCTCCTTTTAACTGTGGCAATGTGAAGTGTCCAGCAGTACTGTTACATGAATGTTACCAACACTTCAACAGAACAAACCTGAATGTTGTCCATGTCTTGCCGCACATGGACACAGACTGGTTCAGGAGCTGAAGGGGTCTTTTTGAATATTGCATGATTTTCTGTCAACATTCCCCCCCCCCCCCCCCCCGCCTTGTAATCTTATGGTGTGGAAAAGACATTTGTGAAACAGCTGAAGATATTTGTGCTGAGGAAGCGTCCTTGAGGATCTTTTGCAGACATGACCAGGACTGCATGGATTTATGTACACAAAGCACAATCATTGTACTTTTTGCTTTAAATCACTCTAACCAGGGGAGTTTACAACTCATTGCCATTAAGTGCAATCCTGATCAGGCTCCTTGAGACCGACCTCAGTTAAACGCTGCCTTGATGTTAGGGCCAGACACTCTTCCCTGAGCCCTTGGGTTCTCATTTTTTGCTCATATCAACAGGTCGCGGTGTGAGGGCAGGGAGTGCTTTATAATCAGTCAGAGAGTTGATGGCTGTGAAGAATTGGACATGAAAGAGGATTTTAGACCTTATTATATTATTGTGGGGCAAGGCAGGCTTGCGGGTGTGGGGGCGGTGGGGGTTGTCGAAGTGTGCGGATGATGTGGATGAATGACATTCTCCTGTTTGTGATGTTCTCATGTTCTGTTATTGGAAAGTAGAGGCTATTATTTTCCTGGAAGCTTTGTTATTGAATATTGCCAGATTTTCTGGACCATCTCTGTTTGAGGAATGGGGCTGTATTCACAGTGAAACTGGGTCTACAATTTGACCAACAAATGAAGCACAAATTGCAGAAAGGAGAAGCTTGGATTGTGGGCTTGGAAGGTGGGCTTGGATCGGCGCAACATCGAGGGCCAAAGGGCCTGTATTGCGCTGCATTCTTCTATGTTCTATCTATGGAAAATGACCCCAAGATCCCTCTGTCACTCCTTATTGCCACGAATTCTGCCTTTAGCCCTGTATTCTTTATGTAAATGCAATCTTCCAAATAAATTGCTTCACACTTTTTAAGGCTTTTTAAGGTTCTATGTTTTCAGTTAGGAGTGATGAGGAGCCTCTTTCACACCCCAACCTGGGTTTTCTAATTACACTTTCCAAACTAGCCCAAACTGTGTTTGACAGTTTTTAGGGGCCTCTGTGTCTGTGGACCAGGTGATAGGAGTAAATAGCCTCTAAATGCTCCTGTCTAGCAGGTTTGATGGGCTGAATGGAACACAGAAACATGGAACTGAGGAGCAGGAGTGGGTCATTAGATATTTTGAGCATTCTCTACCAGGGACGATGATTGTTCAGGTTGTTGTCTCAGCTCTACTTTCCTCTCTGTGTACCATTATCGATGACACACTTCTCTGTCCAATATTTAACTAACTCAGCATTGAATAAATGTAAACAAATAGACATCTCAAACTTTTGGGGAAGATAACTTCCACTTGAAGTGCCTGTTTAAAATTTCTGCTCATCCCCCTTATAGAGTCATATCGCATGCAAATGTGTAAGTGCTGACCAGACTTCCCATTATGATCAAATCTGATTTGACAGCGTTTTGTTCATATTCCTCTAAACCTCCTTATTCAGATACCCATCAAGATGCCAGACTCTACCACTTCCTCTGCAGATAATTCCATATGGACACCTCCCTATGTATGAAAACATTGCGTCAAAGTTCCCTCTAAAATATTTCCCCTCGTACCTTAAAACAGGCCTCCACTCTGAAAAGCAATCCTCTACCAACGTCTGTCTCATCCCTTCAATCTAATTTTGTATTAAATTGGCTTGGGTGTGCTGGTTCCCATGTGACCTAACCTTACTAACTTTCCTAATATGCAGAATCTTGTCGAACAACTTGTTCCAGTCTGTATAGAAAACACCGACAACACTGCCTTCATTAATCTGCTCTGTCATCTCTTTAACAAACTCAGTCAAATTAGTGCGACACGATTTCTCATGCAAAAAGCCATGGTGACTATCACCAATCAATCCTTGTCTTTGAAAATGCATGGAATTAGCTATCCCTCAGAATCCCCTCCAACAACTCACCAACCACTGATGTCAGGCTCACTGGTCCAGAGTTCCTTGGGTTGTTGAGTAACTGTTTTCTTTTCTACAGCCACTCCTCCACTGGTCACTGCAAATTATCGGTATAACCAGGCTGAGGATATGGCCAATGATCTAGGTCTCATACTGGGTCAGGGGCATCCTCGGAAGAGGTCAGGTCGATTTCCTTCATTTGTTAAAATAACAATTTCATGATGAAAACAAAGTTCCTCAAACTATGATGGAAAGGTGAATGTCAAACAGAATAGAAATTACAAAAATGTACATTGATATTTCTATTTCTAAAAATACTGAGGAGCACAAACATACACAGACACACACACATAAACATACACAGACAAGCACACACAGACACACTAAAATACATGCAAAGACATGCACACACAGACACACTCAACCACGCACACAGACATGTACACACAGACACACTCAAACACACAAAAACACACAAAAACACAGACACATAAACACGGACACACACGCACACAGAGACACATGCACATACAAGTATATGCGCAAACACAGACAAATGCATGCCTGTAAAACATTAGAGCAGAAAAAAGGCAATTTAGCCCATCCAGTCTACTGAGCAATTGATAATGGCTGTCACGTTTTTCAAGCCCATTCTTCTGCCTTTTCACAACAAGTCTTGATCCCAACTTTAAGCATAACTTATCTCGTTATGTCATAAAGTCGCTAATGTGTCTATGTGTGTGTATATATACCTGTGTGTGTCTCTCTTTGTGTGTCCATGTGTGTCTGTGGGCATGTGTTGTCTCTGTGTATGTCTGTGCGTGTGCATGTGGCTGTGTGACTCTGTGTGTGTGCCTTTGTGTGTGTGTATCAGTGTATGTGTGTCTGTACGCATATGTGTGTCTCTGTGCATGTGTCTGACTGTGTGCGTGTGTCTGTGTGTGTGTGTCTGACTACCTGTGTGTGTCTCTGTGTATGTGTCTGTATCTGTGTGTGTGTGTCTGTGCTTGTGTACGTGTGGGTAATGTACTTGTGTGTGTGTTTGCCTAATAGCAGGAGACAGCATTATTGAGGATGGTTGTTTTTCAGACTGGAGGCCTGCTGCTATTTTCTATGTCAGCTCACTCAAAACATTCTTAAGTAGGCAGCAGAGACCACAACTTTGCAATTTGTTTCAGTAAGTGCACAGTGGCAATTACCCAGAGTAACCTAGCTATGTTGACTATCAGGTTTTGAAAATGGACAAAAACTAATTTACAGAATTACACAATGAAAAACAAAGAACAGAATAAAGAACCCCTACAGAAGTCAGTCTATTCAAACTAAACATAATTAGCCGTTCTGAATGTACACAACAGTCCCAATAAGCAAACCTTAAAAACTAAAAAATGGAACATATGCTTACCGGTTGAAGTTAGAAGGGCAGAAGGAGGGAGAAAGAGAGAGAGAGAGAGAAAGAGAGAGAGTCTGACCACACAGCTGAGCTCCTAACTGTTTCTCTACTGAACAGCTCACCGAGAGAGCTGACCCCTCCCCTTTCATTATACCTTTAATCACAGTACCGTTTAATCTCTGGACCAAACCAGTCACCTTGGAGGTGGGAGCTACTTACGAACCCTCTGAAAAAAAAAATCAAGGTCACAGTATCTTTGAGAAAAGGGACCAGCTTGTGACACTGTGCACAGCGGTGTTTCACAGGGACTTGTGCTCAATCCATTTTTGTTTGTCATTTATACAAATGATTCAGATGAGA